>NW_027442422.1:0-120610 GCF_048569485.1 Anomaloglossus baeobatrachus | reverse complement strand
ACTTATTTTATTAAATATCATCTCACCAAACATATACAACTCTCTCCACCAAACAGGACAAGCTTGCATCTGTTATAGTTTTGGAGAAAAATGTGTTCATTTCATGTATGCGCGAAATGCCTTAAAAATGGCTTTAAAATGGATTTGCAGCATGGGAGACGATTATCTCGGGATTGCAAGATAACCAAACAAAACTTTAGTGGATTTTCTACTTATTTTATTAAATATCATCTCCACCAAACAGGACAAGCTTGCATCTGTTATAGTTTTGGAGAAAAATGTGTTCATTTCATGTATGCGCGAAATGCCTTAAAAATGGCTTTAAAATGGATTTGAAGCATGGAGACGATTATCTCGGGATTGCAAGATAACCAAACAAAACTTTTAGTGGATTTCTACTTATTTTATTAAATATCATCTCCACCAAACAGGACAAGCTTGCATCTGTTATAGTTTTGGAGAAAAATGTGTTCATTTCATGTATGCGCGAAATGCCTTAAAAATGGCTTTAAAATGGATTTGGAGCATGGAGACGATTATCTCGGAATTGCAAGATAACCAAACAAAACTTTTAGTGGATTTCTACTTATTTTATTAAATATCATCTCCACCAAACAGGACAAGCTTGCATCTGTTATAGTTTTGGAGAAAAATGTGTTCATTTCATGTATGCGCGAAATGCCTTAAAAATGGCTTTAAAATGGATTTGGAGCATGGAGACGATTATCTCGGGATTGCAAGATAACCAAACAAAACTTTTAGTGGATTTCTACTTATTTTATTAAATATCATCTCCACCAAACAGGACAAGCTTGCATCTGTTATAGTTTTGGAGAAAAATGTGTTCATTTCATGTATGCGCGAAATGCCTTAAAAATGGCTTTAAAATGGATTTGGAGCATGGAGACGATTATCTCGGGATTGCAAGATAACCAAACAAAACTTTTAGTGGATTTCTACTTATTTTATTAAATATCATCTCCACCAAACAGGACAAGCTTGCATCTGTTATAGTTTTGGAGAAAAATGTGTTCATTTCATGTATGCGCGAAATGCCTTAAAAATGGCTTTAAAATGGATTTGGAGCATGGAGACGATTATCTCGGGATTGCAAGATAACCAAACAAAACTTTTAGTGGATTTCTACTTATTTTATTAAATATCATCTCCACCAAACAGGACAAGCTTGCATCTGTTATAGTTTTGGAGAAAAATGTGTTCATTTCATGTATGCGCGAAATGCCTTAAAAATGGCTTTAAAATGGATTTGGAGCATGGAGACGATTATCTCGGGATTGCAAGATAACCAAACAAAACTTTTAGTGGATTTCTACTTATTTTATTAAATATCATCTCCACCAAACAGGACAAGCTTGCATCTGTTATAGTTTTGGAGAAAAATGTGTTCATTTCATGTATGCGCGAAATGCCTTAAAAATGGCTTTAAAATGGATTTGGAGCATGGAGACGATTATCTCGGGTTTGCAAGATAACCAAACAAAACTTTTAGTGGATTTCTACTTATTTTATTAAATATCATCTCCACCAAACAGGACAAGCTTGCATCTGTTATAGTTTTGGAGAAAAATGTGTTCATTTCATGTATGCGCGAAATGCCTTAAAAATGGCTTTAAATTGGATTTGGAGCATGGAGACGATTATCTCGGGATTGCAAGATAACCAAACAAAACTTTTAGTGGATTTCTACTTATTTTATTAAATATCATCTCCACCAAACAGGACAAGCTTGCATCTGTTATAGTTTTGGAGAAAAATGTGTTCATTTCATGTATGCGCGAAATGCCTTAAAAATGGCTTTAAAATGGATTTGGAGCATGGAGACGATTATCTCGGGATTGCAAGATAACCAAACAAAACTTTTAGTGGATTTCTACTTATTTTATTAAATATCATCTCCACCAAACAGGACAAGCTTGCATCTGTTATAGTTTTGGAGAAAAATGTGTTCATTTCATGTATGCGCGAAATGCCTTAAAAATGACTTTAAAATGGATTTGGAGCATGGAGACGATTATCTCGGGATTGCAAGATAACCAAACAAAACTTTTAGTGGATTTCTACTTATTTTATTAAATATCATCTCCACCAAACAGGACAAGCTTGCATCTGTTATAGTTTTGGAGAAAAATGTGTTCATTTCATGTATGCGCGAAATGCCTTAAAAATGGCTTTAAAATGGATTTGGAGCATGGAGACGATTATCTCGGAATTGCAAGATAACCAAACAAAACTTTTAGTGGATTTCTACTTATTTTATTAAATATCATCTCCACCAAACAGGACAAGCTTGCATCTGTTATAGTTTTGGAGAAAAATGTGTTCATTTCATGTATGCGCGAAATGCCTTAAAAATGGCTTTAAAATGGATTTGGAGCATGGAGACGATTATCTCGGGATTGCAAGATAACCAAACAAAACTTTTAGTGGATTTCTACTTATTTTATTAAATATCATCTCCACCAAACAGGACAAGCTTGCATCTGTTATAGTTTTGGAGAAAAATGTGTTCATTTCATGTATGCGCGAAATGCCTTAAAAATGGCTTTAAAATGGATTTGGAGCATGGAGACGATTATCTCGGGATTGCAAGATAACCAAACAAAACTTTTAGTGGATTTCTACTTATTTTATTAAATATCATCTCCACCAAACAGGACAAGCTTGCATCTGTTATAGTTTTGGAGAAAAATGTGTTCATTTCATGTATGCGCGAAATGCCTTAAAAATGGCTTTAAAATGGATTTGGAGCATGGAGACGATTATCTCGGGATTGCAAGATAACCAAACAAAACTTTTAGTGGATTTCTACTTATTTTATTAAATATCATCTCCACCAAACAGGACAAGCTTGCATGTGTTATAGTTTTGGAGAAAAATGTGTTCATTTCATGTATGCGCAAAATGCCTTTGAAATGGCTTTAAAATGGATTTGGAGCATGGAGACGATTATCTCAGGATGGCAATATAAACAAACGAAACTTTTAGTAGATTTCTACTTATTTTATTAAATATTATCTCCACCAAACAGGACAAGCTTGCTTCTGTTATAGTTTTGGAGAAAAATGTGTTCATTTCATGTATGCGCGAAATGCCTTAAAAATGGCTTTAAAATGGATTTGGAGCATGGAGACGATTATCTCGGGATTGCAAGATAACCAAACAAAACTTTTAGTGGATTTCTACTTATTTTATTAAATATCATCTCCACCAAACAGGACAAGCTTGCATCTGTTATAGTTTTGGAGAAAAATGTGTTCATTTCATGTATGCGCGAAATGCCTTAAAAATGGCTTTAAAATGGATTTGGAGCATGGAGACGATTATCTCGGGATTGCAAGATAACCAAACAAAACTTTTAGTGGATTTCTACTTATTTTATTAAATATCATCTCCACCAAACAGGACAAGCTTGCATCTGTTATAGTTTTGGAGAAAAATGTGTTCATTTCATGTATGCGCGAAATGCCTTAAAAATGGCTTTAAAATGGATTTGGAGCATGGAGACGATTATCTCGGGATTGCAAGATAACCAAACAAAACTTTTAGTGGATTTCTACTTATTTTATTAAATATCATCTCCACCAAACAGGACAAGCTTGCATCTGTTATAGTTTTGGAGAAAAATGTGTTCATTTCATGTATGCGCGAAATGCCTTAAAAATGGCTTTAAAATGGATTTGGAGCATGGAGACGATTATCTCGGGATTGCAAGATAACCAAACAAAACTTTTAGTGGATTTCTACTTATTTTATTAAATATCATCTCCACCAAACAGGACAAGCTTGCATCTGTTATAGTTTTGGAGAAAAATGTGTTCATTTCATGTATGCGCGAAATGCCTTAAAAATGGCTTTAAAATGGATTTGGAGCATGGAGACGATTATCTCGGGATTGCAAGATAACCAAACAAAACTTTTAGTGGATTTCTACTTATTTTATTAAATATCATCTCCACCAAACAGGACAAGCTTGCATGTGTTATAGTTTTGGAGAAAAATGTGTTCATTTCATGTATGCGCAAAATGCCTTTGAAATGGCTTTAAAATGGATTTGGAGCATGGAGACGATTATCTCAGGATGGCAATATAAACAAACGAAACTTTTAGTAGATTTCTACTTATTTTATTAAATATTATCTCCACCAAACAGGACAAGCTTGCTTCTGTTATAGTTTTGGAGAAAAATGTGTTCATTTCATGTATGCGCGAAATGCCTTAAAAATGGCTTTAAAATGGATTTGGAGCATGGAGACGATTATCTCGGGATTGCAAGATAACCAAACAAAACTTTTAGTGGATTTCTACTTATTTTATTAAATATCATCTCCACCAAACAGGACAAGCTTGCATCTGTTATAGTTTTGGAGAAAAATGTGTTCATTTCATGTATGCGCGAAATGCCTTAAAAATGGCTTTAAAATGGATTTGGAGCATGGAGACGATTATCTCGGGATTGCAAGATAACCAAACAAAACTTTTAGTGGATTTCTACTTATTTTATTAAATATCATCTCCACCAAACAGGACAAGCTTGCATCTGTTATAGTTTTGGAGAAAAATGTGTTCATTCATGTATGCGCGAAATGCCTTAAAAATGGCTTTAAAATGGATTTGGAGCATGGAGACGATTATCTCGGGATTGCAAGATAACCAAACAAAACTTTTAGTGGATTTCTACTTATTTTATTAAATATCATCTCCACCAAACAGGACAAGCTTGCATCTGTTATAGTTTTGGAGAAAAATGTGTTCATTTCATGTATGCGCGAAATGCCTTAAAAATGGCTTTAAAATGGATTTGGAGCATGGAGACGATTATCTCGGGATTGCAAGATAACCAAACAAAACTTTTAGTGGATTTCTACTTATTTTATTAAATATCATCTCCACCAAACAGGACAAGCTTGCATCTGTTATAGTTTTGGAGAAAAATGTGTTCATTTCATGTATGCGCGAAATGCCTTAAAAATGGCTTTAAAATGGATTTGGAGCATGGAGACGAATATCTCGGGTTTGCAAGATAACCAAACAAAACTTTTAGTGGATTTCTACTTATTTTATTAAATATCATCTCCACCAAACAGGACAAGCTTGCATGTGTTATAGTTTTGGAGAAAAATGTGTTCATTTCATGTATGCGCGAAATGCCTTAAAAATGGCTTTAAAATGGATTTGGAGCATGGAGACGATTATCTCGGGATTGCAAGAAAACCAAACAAAACTTTTAGTGGATTTCTACTTATTTTATTAAATATCATCTCCACCAAACAGGACAAGCTTGCATCTGTTATAGTTTTGGAGAAAAATGTGTTCATTTCATGTATGCGCGAAATGCCTTAAAAATGGCTTTAAAATGGATTTGGAGCATGGAGACGATTATCTCGGGATTGCAAGATAACCAAACAAAACTTTTAGTGGATTTCTACTTATTTTATTAAATATCATCTCCACCAAACAGGACAAGCTTGCATCTGTTATAGTTTTGGAGAAAAATGTGTTCATTTCATGTATGCGCGAAATGCCTTAAAAATGGCTTTAAAATGGATTTGGAGCATGGAGACGATTATCTCGGGATTGCAAGATAACCAAACAAAACTTTTAGTGGATTTCTACTTATTTTATTAAATATCATCTCCACCAAACAGGACAAGCTTGCATCTGTTATAGTTTTGGAGAAAAATGTGTTCATTTCATGTATGCGCGAAATGCCTTAAAAATGGCTTTAAAATGGATTTGGAGCATGGAGACGATTATCTCGGGATTGCAAGATAACCAAACAAAACTTTTAGTGGATTTCTACTTATTTTATTAAATATCATCTCCACCAAACAGGACAAGCTTGCATCTGTTATAGTTTTGGAGAAAAATGTGTTCATTTCATGTATGCGCGAAATGCCTTAAAAATGGCTTTAAAATGGATTTGGAGCATGGAGACGATTATCTCGGGATTGCAAGATAACCAAACAAAACTTTTAGTGGATTTCTACTTATTTTATTAAATATCATCTCCACCAAACAGGACAAGCTTGCATGTGTTATAGTTTTGGAGAAAAATGTGTTCATTTCATGTATGCGCGAAATGCCTTAAAAATGGCTTTAAAATGGATTTGGAGCATGGAGACGATTATCTCGGGATTGCAAGATAACCAAACAAAACTTTTAGTGGATTTCTACTTATTTTATTAAATATCATCTCCACCAAACAGGACAAGCTTGCATCTGTTATAGTTTTGGAGAAAAATGTGTTCATTTCATGTATGCGCGAAATGCCTTAAAAATGGCTTTAAAATGGATTTGGAGCATGGAGACGATTATCTCGGAATTGCAAGATAACCAAACAAAACTTTTAGTGGATTTCTACTTATTTTATTAAATATCATCTCCACCAAACAGGACAAGCTTGCATCTGTTATAGTTTTGGAGAAAAATGTGTTCATTTCATGTATGCGCGAAATGCCTTAAAAATGGCTTTAAAATGGATTTGGAGCATGGAGACGATTATCTCGGGATTGCAAGATAACCAAACAAAACTTTTAGTGGATTTCTACTTATTTTATTAAATATCATCTCCACCAAACAGGACAAGCTTGCATCTGTTATAGTTTTGGAGAAAAATGTGTTCATTTCATGTATGCGCGAAATGCCTTAAAAATGGCTTTAAAATGGATTTGGAGCATGGAGACGATTATCTCGGGATTGCAAGATAACCAAACAAAACTTTTAGTGGATTTCTACTTATTTTATTAAATATCATCTCCACCAAACAGGACAAGCTTGCATCTGTTATAGTTTTGGAGAAAAATGTGTTCATTTCATGTATGCGCGAAATGCCTTAAAAATGGCTTTAAAATGGATTTGGAGCATGGAGACGATTATCTCGGGATTGCAAGAAAACCAAACAAAACTTTTAGTGGATTTCTACTTATTTTATTAAATATCATCTCCACCAAACAGGACAAGCTTGCATGTGTTATAGTTTTGGAGAAAAATGTGTTCATTTCATGTATGCGCAAAATGCCTTTGAAATGGCTTTAAAATGGATTTGGAGCATGGAGACGATTATCTCAGGATGGCAATATAAACAAACGAAACTTTTAGTAGATTTCTACTTATTTTATTAAATATTATCTCCACCAAACAGGACAAGCTTGCATCTGTTATAGTTTTGGAGAAAAATGTGTTCATTTCATGTATGCGCGAAATGCCTTAAAAATGGCTTTAAAATGGATTTGGAGCATGGAGACGATTATCTCGGGATTGCAAGATAACCAAACAAAACTTTTAGTGGATTTCTACTTATTTTATTAAATATCATCTCCACCAAACAGGACAAGCTTGCATCTGTTATAGTTTTGGAGAAAAATGTGTTCATTTCATGTATGCGCGAAATGCCTTAAAAATGGCTTTAAAATGGATTTGGAGCATGGAGACGATTATCTCGGGATTGCAAGATAACCAAACAAAACTTTTAGTGGATTTCTACTTATTTTATTAAATATCATCTCCACCAAACAGGACAAGCTTGCATCTGTTATAGTTTTGGAGAAAAATGTGTTCATTTCATGTATGCGCGAAATGCCTTAAAAATGGCTTTAAAATGGATTTGGAGCATGGAGACGATTATCTCGGGATTGCAAGATAACCAAACAAAACTTTTAGTGGATTTCTACTTATTTTATTAAATATCATCTCCACCAAACAGGACAAGCTTGCATCTGTTATAGTTTTGGAGAAAAATGTGTTCATTTCATGTATGCGCGAAATGCCTTAAAAATGGCTTTAAAATGGATTTGGAGCATGGAGACGATTATCTCGGGATTGCAAGATAACCAAACAAAACTTTTAGTGGATTTCTACTTATTTTATTAAATATCATCTCCACCAAACAGGACAAGCTTGCATCTGTTATAGTTTTGGAGAAAAATGTGTTCATTTCATGTATGCGCGAAATGCCTTAAAAATGGCTTTAAAATGGATTTGGAGCATGGAGACGATTATCTCGGGATTGCAAGATAACCAAACAAAACTTTTAGTGGATTTCTACTTATTTTATTAAATATCATCTCCACCAAACAGGACAAGCTTGCATCTGTTATAGTTTTGGAGAAAAATGTGTTCATTTCATGTATGCGCGAAATGCCTTAAAAATGGCTTTAAAATGGATTTGGAGCATGGAGACGATTATCTCGGGATTGCAAGATAACCAAACAAAACTTTTAGTAAATTTCTACTTATTTTATTAAATATCATCTCCACCAAACAGGACAAGCTTGCATCTGTTATAGTTTTGGAGAAAAATGTGTTCATTTCATGTATGCGCGAAATGCCTTAAAAATGGCTTTAAAATGGATTTGGAGCATGGAGACGATTATCTCGGGATTGCAAGATAACCAAACAAAACTTTTAGTGGATTTCTACTTATTTTATTAAATATCATCTCCACCAAACAGGACAAGCTTGCATCTGTTATAGTTTTGGAGAAAAATGTGTTCATTTCATGTATGCGCGAAATGCCTTAAAAATGGCTTTAAAATGGATTTGGAGCATGGAGACGATTATCTCGGGATTGCAAGATAACCAAACAAAACTTTTAGTGGATTTCTACTTATTTTATTAAATATCATCTCCACCAAACAGGACAAGCTTGCATCTGTTATAGTTTTGGAGAAAAATGTGTTCATTTCATGTATGCGCGAAATGCCTTAAAAATGGCTTTAAAATGGATTTGGAGCATGGAGACGATTATCTCGGGATTGCAAGATAACCAAACAAAACTTTTAGTGGATTTCTACTTATTTTATTAAATATCATCTCCACCAAACAGGACAAGCTTGCATGTGTTATAGTTTTGGAGAAAAATGTGTTCATTTCATGTATGCGCAAAATGCCTTTGAAATGGCTTTAAAATGGATTTGGAGCATGGAGACGATTATCTCGGGATTGCAAGATAACCAAACAAAACTTTTAGTGGATTTCTACTTATTTTATTAAATATCATCTCCACCAAACAGGACAAGCTTGCATCTGTTATAGTTTTGGAGAAAAATGTGTTCATTTCATGTATGCGCGAAATGCTTTAAAAATGGCTTTAAAATGGATTTGGAGCATGGAGACGATTATCTCGGGATTGCAAGATAACCAAACAAAACTTTTAGTGGATTTCTACTTATTTTATTAAATATCATCTCCACCAAACAGGACAAGCTTGCATCTGTTATAGTTTTGGAGAAAAATGTGTTCATTTCATGTATGCGCGAAATGCCTTAAAAATGGCTTTAAAATGGATTTGGAGCATGGAGACGATTATCTCGGGATTGCAAGATAACCAAACAAAACATTTAGTGGATTTCTACTTATTTTATTAAATATCATCTCCACCAAACAGGACAAGCTTGCATGTGTTATAGTTTTGGAGAAAAATGTGTTCATTTCATGTATGCGCAAAATGCCTTTGAAATGGCTTTAAAATGGATTTGGAGCATGGAGACGATTATCTCGGGATTGCAAGATAACCAAACAAAACTTTTAGTGGATTTCTACTTATTTTATTAAATATCATCTCCACCAAACAGGACAAGCTTGCATCTGTTATAGTTTTGGAGAAAAATGTGTTCATTTCATGTATGCGCGAAATGCCTTAAAAATGGCTTTAAAATGGATTTGGAGCATGGAGACGATTATCTCGGGATTGCAAGATAACCAAACAAAACTTTTAGTGGATTTCTACTTATTTTATTAAATATCATCTCCACCAAACAGGACAAGCTTGCATCTGTTATAGTTTTGGAGAAAAATGTGTTCATTTCATGTATGCGCGAAATGCCTTAAAAATGGCTTTAAAATGGATTTGGAGCATGGAGACGATTATCTCGGGATTGCAAGATAACCAAACAAAACTTTTAGTGGATTTCTACTTATTTTATTAAATATCATCTCCACCAAACAGGACAAGCTTGCATCTGTTATAGTTTTGGAGAAAAATGTGTTCATTTCATGTATGCGCGAAATGCCTTAAAAATGGCTTTAAAATGGATTTGGAGCATGGAGACGATTATCTCGGGATTGCAAGATAACCAAACAAAACTTTTAGTGGATTTCTACTTATTTTATTAAATATCATCTCCACCAAACAGGACAAGCTTGCATCTGTTATAGTTTTGGAGAAAAATGTGTTCATTTCATGTATGCGCGAAATGCCTTAAAAATGGCTTTAAAATGGATTTGGAGCATGGAGACGATTATCTCGGGTTTTCAAGATAACCAAACAAAACTTTTAGTGGATTTCTACTTATTTTATTAAATATCATCTCCACCAAACAGGACAAGCTTGCATCTGTTATAGTTTTGGAGAAAAATGTGTTCATTTCATGTATGCGCGAAATGCCTTAAAAATGGCTTTAAAATGGATTTGGAGCATGGAGACGATTATCTCGGGATTGCAAGATAACCAAACAAAACTTTTAGTGGATTTCTACTTATTTTATTAAATATCATCTCCACCAAACAGGACAAGCTTGCATCTGTTATAGTTTTGGAGAAAAATGTGTTCATTTCATGTATGCGCGAAATGCCTTAAAAATGGCTTTAAAATGGATTTGGAGCATGGAGACGATTATCTCGGGATTGCAAGATAACCAAACAAAACTTTTAGTGGATTTCTACTTATTTTATTAAATATCATCTCCACCAAACAGGACAAGCTTGCATCTGTTATAGTTTTGGAGAAAAATGTGTTCATTTCATGTATGCGTGAAATGCCTTAAAAATGGCTTTAAAATGGATTTGGAGCATGGAGACGATTATCTCGGGATTGCAAGATAACCAAACAAAACTTTTAGTGGATTTCTACTTATTTTATTAAATATCATCTCCACCAAACAGGACAAGCTTGCATGTGTTATAGTTTTGGAGAAAAATGTGTTCATTTCATGTATGCGCAAAATGCCTTTGAAATGGCTTTAAAATGGATTTGGAGCATGGAGACGATTATCTCGGGATTGCAAGATAACCAAACAAAACTTTTAGTGGATTTCTACTTATTTTATTAAATATCATCTCCACCAAACAGGACAAGCTTGCATCTGTTATAGTTTTGGAGAAAAATGTGTTCATTTCATGTATGCGCGAAATGCTTTAAAAATGGCTTTAAAATGGATTTGGAGCATGGAGACGATTATCTCGGGATTGCAAGATAACCAAACAAAACTTTTAGTGGATTTCTACTTATTTTATTAAATATCATCTCCACCAAACAGGACAAGCTTGCATCTGTTATAGTTTTGGAGAAAAATGTGTTCATTTCATGTATGCGCGAAATGCCTTAAAAATGGCTTTAAAATGGATTTGGAGCATGGAGACGATTATCTCGGGATTGCAAGATAACCAAACAAAACATTTAGTGGATTTCTACTTATTTTATTAAATATCATCTCCACCAAACAGGACAAGCTTGCATGTGTTATAGTTTTGGAGAAAAATGTGTTCATTTCATGTATGCGCAAAATGCCTTTGAAATGGCTTTAAAATGGATTTGGAGCATGGAGACGATTATCTCGGGATTGCAAGATAACCAAACAAAACTTTTAGTGGATTTCTACTTATTTTATTAAATATCATCTCCACCAAACAGGACAAGCTTGCATCTGTTATAGTTTTGGAGAAAAATGTGTTCATTTCATGTATGCGCGAAATGCTTTAAAAATGGCTTTAAAATGGATTTGGAGCATGGAGACGATTATCTCGGGATTGCAAGATAACCAAACAAAACTTTTAGTGGATTTCTACTTATTTTATTAAATATCATCTCCACCAAACAGGACAAGCTTGCATCTGTTATAGTTTTGGAGAAAAATGTGTTCATTTCATGTATGCGCGAAATGCCTTAAAAATGGCTTTAAAATGGATTTGGAGCATGGAGACGATTATCTCGGGATTGCAAGATAACCAAACAAAACATTTAGTGGATTTCTACTTATTTTATTAAATATCATCTCCACCAAACAGGACAAGCTTGCATGTGTTATAGTTTTGGAGAAAAATGTGTTCATTTCATGTATGCGCAAAATGCCTTTGAAATGGCTTTAAAATGGATTTGGAGCATGGAGACGATTATATCAGGATGGCAATATAAACAAATGAAACTTTTAGTAGATTTCTACTTATTTTATTAAATATTATCTCCACCAAACAGGACAAGCTTGCATCTGTTATAGTTTTGGAGCAAAATGTGTTCATTTCATGTATGCGCGAAATGCCTTAAAAATGGCTTTAAAATGGATTTGGAGCATGGAGACGATTATCTCGGGATTGCAAGATAACCAAACAAAACTTTTAGTGGATTTCTACTTATTTTATTAAATATCATCTCCACCAAACAGGACAAGCTTGCATCTGTTATAGTTTTGGAGAAAAATGTGTTCATTTCATGTATGCGCGAAATGCCTTAAAAATGGCTTTAAAATGGATTTGGAGCATGGAGACGATTATCTCGGGATTGCAAGATAACCAAACAAAACTTTTAGTGGATTTCTACTTATTTTATTAAATATCATCTCAACCAAACAGGACAAGCTTGCATGTGTTATAGTTTTGGAGAAAAATGTGTTCATTTCATGTATGCGCAAAATGCCTTTGAAATGGCTTTAAAATGGATTTGGAGCATGGAGACGATTATCTCAGGATGGCAATATAAACAAACGAAACTCTTAGTAGATTTCTACTTATTTTATTAAATATTATCTCCACCAAACAGGACAAGCTTGCATCTGTTATAGTTTTGGAGAAAAATGTGTTCATTTCATGTATGCGCGAAATGCCTTAAAAATGGCTTTAAAATGGATTTGGAGCATGGAGACGATTATCTCGGGATTGCAAGATAACCAAACAAAACTTTTAGTGGATTTCTACTTATTTTATTAAATATCATCTCCACCAAACAGGACAAGCTTGCATCTGTTATAGTTTTGGAGAAAAATGTGTTCATTTCATGTATGCGCGAAATGCCTTAAAAATGGCTTTAAAATGGATTTGGAGCATGGAGACGATTATCTCGGGATTGCAAGATAACCAAACAAAACTTTTAGTGGATTTCTACTTATTTTATTAAATATCATCTCCACCAAACAGGACAAGCTTGCATCTGTTATAGTTTTGGAGAAAAATGTGTTCATTTCATGTATGCGCGAAATGCCTTAAAAATGGCTTTAAAATGGATTTGGAGCATGGAGACGATTATCTCGGGATTGCAAGATAACCAAACAAAACTTTTAGTGGATTTCTACTTATTTTATTAAATATCATCTCCACCAAACAGGACAAGCTTGCATCTGTTATAGTTTTGGAGAAAAATGTGTTCATTTCATGTATGCGCGAAATGCCTTAAAAATGGCTTTAAAATGGATTTGGAGCATGGAGACGATTATCTCGGGATTGCAAGATAACCAAACAAAACTTTTAGTGGATTTCTACTTATTTTATTAAATATCATCTCCACCAAACAGGACAAGCTTGCATCTGTTATAGTTTTGGAGAAAAATGTGTTCATTTCATGTATGCGCGAAATGCCTTAAAAATGGCTTTAAAATGGATTTGGAGCATGGAGACGATTATCTCGGGATTGCAAGATAACCAAACAAAACTTTTAGTGGATTTCTACTTATTTTATTAAATATCATCTCCACCAAAACGGACAAGCTTGCATGTGTTATAGTTTTGGAGAAAAATGTGTTCATTTCATGTATGCGCAAAATGCCTTTGAAATGGCTTTAAAATGGATTTGGAGCATGGAGACGATTATCTCGGGATTGCAAGATAACCAAACAAAACTTTTAGTGGATTTCTACTTATTTTATTAAATATCATCTCCACTAAACAGGACAAGCTTGCATCTGTTATAGTTTTGGAGAAAAATGTGTTCATTTCATGTATGCGCGAAATGCCTTTGAAATGGCTTTAAAATGGATTTGGAGCATGGAGACGATTATCTCGGGATTGCAAGATAACCAAACAAAACTTTTAGTGGATTTCTACTTATTTTATTAAATATCATCTCCACCAAACAGGACAAGCTTGCATGTGTTATAGTTTTGGAGAAAAATGTGTTCATTTCATGTATGCGCAAAATGCCTTTGAAATGGCTTTAAAATGGATTTGGAGCATGGAGACGATTATCTCAGGATGGCAATATAAACAAACGAAACTTTTAGTAGATTTCTACGTATTTTATTAAATATTATCTCCACCAAACAGGACAAGCTTGCATCTGTTATAGTTTTGGAGAAAAATGTGTTCATTTCATGTATGCGCGAAATGCCTTAAAAATGGCTTTAAAATGGATTTGGAGCATGGAGACGATTATCTCGGGATTGCAAGATAACCAAAAAAAACTTTTAGTGGATTTCTACTTATTTTATTAAATATCATCTCCACCAAACAGGACAAGCTTGCATCTGTTATAGTTTTGGAGAAAAATGTGTTCATTTCATGTATGCGCGAAATGCCTTAAAAATGGCTTTAAAATGAATTTGGAGCATGGAGACGATTATCTCGGGATTGCAATATAACCAAACAAAACTTTTAGTGGATTTCTACTTATTTTATTAAATATCATCTCCACCAAACAGGACAAGCTTGCATCTGTTATAGTTTTGGAGAAAAATGTGTTCATTTCATGTATGCGCGAAATGCCTTAAAAATGGCTTTAAAATGGATTTGGAGCATGGAGACGATTATCTCGGGATTGCAAGATAACCAAACAAAACTTTTAGTGGATTTCTACTTATTTTATTAAATATCATCTCCACCAAACAGGACAAGCTTGCATCTTTTATAGTTTTGGAGAAAAATGTGTTCATTTCATGTATGCGCGAAATGCCTTAAAAATGGCTTTAAAATGGATTTGGAGCATGGAGACGATTATCTCGGGATTGCAAGATAACCAAACAAAACTTTTAGTGGATTTCTACTTATTTTATTAAATATTATCTCCACCAAACAGGACAAGCTTGCATCTGTTATAGTTTTGGAGAAAAATGTGTTCATTTCATGTATGCGCGAAATGCCTTAAAAATGGCTTTAAAATGGATTTGGAGCATGGAGACGATTATCTCGGGATTGCAAGATAACCAAACAAAACTTTTAGTGGATTTCTACTTATTTTATTAAATATCATCTCCACCAAACAGGACAAGCTTGCATCTGTTATAGTTTTGGAGAAAAATGTGTTCATTTCATGTATGCGCGAAATGCTTTAAAAATGGCTTTAAAATGGATTTGGAGCATGGAGACGATTATCTCGGGATTGCAAGATAACCAAACAAAACTTTTAGTGGATTTCTACTTATTTTATTAAATATCATCTCCACCAAACAGGACAAGCTTGCATCTGTTATAGTTTTGGAGAAAAATGTGTTCATTTCATGTATGCGCGAAATGCCTTAAAAATGGCTTTAAAATGGATTTGGAGCATGGAGACGATTATCTCGGGATTGCAAGATAACCAAACAAAACATTTAGTGGATTTCTACTTATTTTATTAAATATCATCTCCACCAAACAGGACAAGCTTGCATGTGTTATAGTTTTGGAGAAAAATGTGTTCATTTCATGTATGCGCAAAATGCCTTTGAAATGGCTTTAAAATGGATTTGGAGCATGGAGACGATTATATCAGGATGGCAATATAAACAAATGAAACTTTTAGTAGATTTCTACTTATTTTATTAAATATTATCTCCACCAAACAGGACAAGCTTGCATCTGTTATAGTTTTGGAGCAAAATGTGTTCATTTCATGTATGCGCGAAATGCCTTAAAAATGGCTTTAAAATGGATTTGGAGCATGGAGACGATTATCTCGGGATTGCAAGATAACCAAACAAAACTTTTAGTGGATTTCTACTTATTTTATTAAATATCATCTCCACCAAACAGGACAAGCTTGCATCTGTTATAGTTTTGGAGAAAAATGTGTTCATTTCATGTATGCGCGAAATGCCTTAAAAATGGCTTTAAAATGGATTTGGAGCATGGAGACGATTATCTCGGGATTGCAAGATAACCAAACAAAACTTTTAGTGGATTTCTACTTATTTTATTAAATATCATCTCCACCAAACAGGACAAGCTTGCATGTGTTATAGTTTTGGAGAAAAATGTGTTCATTTCATGTATGCGCAAAATGCCTTTGAAATGGCTTTAAAATGGATTTGGAGCATGGAGACGATTATCTCAGGATGGCAATATAAACAAACGAAACTCTTAGTAGATTTCTACTTATTTTATTAAATATTATCTCCACCAAACAGGACAAGCTTGCATCTGTTATAGTTTTGGAGAAAAATGTGTTCATTTCATGTATGCGCGAAATGCCTTAAAAATGGCTTTAAAATGGATTTGGAGCATGGAGACGATTATCTCGGGATTGCAAGATAACCAAACAAAACTTTTAGTGGATTTCTACTTATTTTATTAAATATCATCTCCACCAAACAGGACAAGCTTGCATCTGTTATAGTTTTGGAGAAAAATGTGTTCATTTCATGTATGCGCGAAATGCCTTAAAAATGGCTTTAAAATGGATTTGGAGCATGGAGACGATTATCTCGGGATTGCAAGATAACCAAACAAAACTTTTAGTGGATTTCTACTTATTTTATTAAATATCATCTCCACCAAACAGGACAAGCTTGCATCTGTTATAGTTTTGGAGAAAAATGTGTTCATTTCATGTATGCGCGAAATGCCTTAAAAATGGCTTTAAAATGGATTTGGAGCATGGAGACGATTATCTCGGGATTGCAAGATAACCAAACAAAACTTTTAGTGGATTTCTACTTATTTTATTAAATATCATCTCCACCAAACAGGACAAGCTTGCATCTGTTATAGTTTTGGAGAAAAATGTGTTCATTTCATGTATGCGCGAAATGCCTTAAAAATGGCTTTAAAATGGATTTGGAGCATGGAGACGATTATCTCGGGATTGCAAGATAACCAAACAAAACTTTTAGTGGTTTTTTACTTATTTTATTAAATATCATCTCCACCAAACAGGACAAGCTTGCATCTGTTATAGTTTTGGAGAAAAATGTGTTCATTTCATGTATGCGCGAAATGCCTTAAAAATGGCTTTAAAATGGATTTGGAGCATGGAGACGATTATCTCGGGATTGCAAGATAACCAAACAAAACTTTTAGTGGATTTCTACTTATTTTATTAAATATCATCTCCACCAAAACGGACAAGCTTGCATGTGTTATAGTTTTGGAGAAAAATGTGTTCATTTCATGTATGCGCAAAATGCCTTTGAAATGGCTTTAAAATGGATTTGGAGCATGGAGACGATTATCTCGGGATTGCAAGATAACCAAACAAAACTTTTAGTGGATTTCTACTTATTTTATTAAATATCATCTCCACTAAACAGGACAAGCTTGCATCTGTTATAGTTTTGGAGAAAAATGTGTTCATTTCATGTATGCGCGAAATGCCTTTGAAATGGCTTTAAAATGGATTTGGAGCATGGAGACGATTATCTCGGGATTGCAAGATAACCAAACAAAACTTTTAGTGGATTTCTACTTATTTTATTAAATATCATCTCCACCAAACAGGACAAGCTTGCATGTGTTATAGTTTTGGAGAAAAATGTGTTCATTTCATGTATGCGCAAAATGCCTTTGAAATGGCTTTAAAATGGATTTGGAGCATGGAGACGATTATCTCAGGATGGCAATATAAACAAACGAAACTTTTAGTAGATTTCTACGTATTTTATTAAATATTATCTCCACCAAACAGGACAAGCTTGCATCTGTTATAGTTTTGGAGAAAAATGTGTTCATTTCATGTATGCGCGAAATGCCTTAAAAATGGCTTTAAAATGGATTTGGAGCATGGAGACGATTATCTCGGGATTGCAAGATAACCAAAAAAAACTTTTAGTGGATTTCTACTTATTTTATTAAATATCATCTCCACCAAACAGGACAAGCTTGCATCTGTTATAGTTTTGGAGAAAAATGTGTTCATTTCATGTATGCGCGAAATGCCTTAAAAATGGCTTTAAAATGAATTTGGAGCATGGAGACGATTATCTCGGGATTGCAATATAACCAAACAAAACTTTTAGTGGATTTCTACTTATTTTATTAAATATCATCTCCACCAAACAGGACAAGCTTGCATCTGTTATAGTTTTGGAGAAAAATGTGTTCATTTCATGTATGCGCGAAATGCCTTAAAAATGGCTTTAAAATGGATTTGGAGCATGGAGACGATTATCTCGGGATTGCAAGATAACCAAACAAAACTTTTAGTGGATTTCTACTTATTTTATTAAATATCATCTCCACCAAACAGGACAAGCTTGCATCTTTTATAGTTTTGGAGAAAAATGTGTTCATTTCATGTATGCGCGAAATGCCTTAAAAATGGCTTTAAAATGGATTTGGAGCATGGAGACGATTATCTCGGGATTGCAAGATAACCAAACAAAACTTTTAGTGGATTTCTACTTATTTTATTAAATATTATCTCCACCAAACAGGACAAGCTTGCATCTGTTATAGTTTTGGAGAAAAATGTGTTCATTTCATGTATGCGCGAAATGCCTTAAAAATGGCTTTAAAATGGATTTGGAGCATGGAGACGATTATCTCGGGATTGCAAGATAACCAAACAAAACTTTTAGTGGATTTCTACTTATTTTATTAAATATCATCTCCACCAAACAGGACAAGCTTGCATCTGTTATAGTTTTGGAGAAAAATGTGTTCATTTCATGTATGCGCGAAATGCCTTAAAAATGGCTTTAAAATGGATTTGGAGCATGGAGTCGATTATCTCGGGATTGCAAGATAACCAAACAAAACTTTTAGTGGATTTCTACTTATTTTATTAAATATCATCTCCACCAAACAGGACAAGCTTGCATCTGTTATAGTTTTGGAGAAAAATGTGTTCATTTCATGTATGCGCGAAATGCCTTAAAAATGGCTTTAAAATGGATTTGGAGCATGGAGACGATTATCTCGGGATTGCAAGATAACCAAACAAAACTTTTAGTGGATTTCTACTTATTTTATTAAATATCATCTCCACCAAACAGGACAAGCTTGCATCTGTTATAGTTTTGGAGAAAAATGTGTTCATTTCATGTATGCGCGAAATGCCTTATAAAATAACTTTAAAATGGATTTGGAGCATGGAGACGATTATCTCGGGATTGCAAGATAACCAAACAAAACTTTTAGTGGATTTCTACTTATTTTATTAAATATCATCTCCACCAAACAGGACAAGCTTGCATGTGTTATAGTTTTGGAGAAAAATGTGTTCATTTCATGTATGCGCAAAATGCCTTTGAAATGGCTTTAAAATGGATTTGGAGCATGGAGACGATTATCTCAGGATGGCAATATAAACAAACGAAACTTTTAGTAGATTTCTACTTATTTTATTAAATATTATCTCGACCAAACAGGACAAGCTTGCATCTGTTATAGTTTTGGAGAAAAATGTGTTCATTTCATGTATGCGCGAAATGCCTTAAAAATGGCTTTAAAATGGATTTGGAGCATGGAGACGATTATCTCGGGATGGCAAGATAACCAAACAAAACTTTTAGTGGATTTCTACTTATTTTATTAAATATCGTCTCCACCAAACAGGACAAGCTTGCATCTGTTATAGTTTTGGAGAAAAATGTGTTCATTTCATGTATGCGCGAAATGCCTTAAAAATGGCTTTAAAATGGATTTGGAGCATGGAGACGATTATCTCGGGATTGCAATATAACCAAACAAAACTTTTAGTGGATTTCTACTTATTTTATTAAATATCATCTCCACCAAACAGGACAAGCTTGCATCTGTTATAGTTTTGGAGAAAAATGTGTTCATTTCATGTATGCGCGAAATGCCTTAAAAATGGCTTTAAAATGGATTTGGAGCATGGAGACGATTATCTCGGGATTGCAAGATAACCAAACAAAACTTTTAGTGGATTTCTACTTATTTTATTAAATATCATCTCCACCAAACAGGACAAGCTTGCATCTGTTATAGTTTTGGAGAAAAATGTGTTCATTTCATGTATGCGCGAAATGCCTTAAAAATGGCTTTAAAATGGATTTGGAGCATGGAGACGATTATCTCGGGATTGCAAGATAACCAAACAAATCTTTTAGTGGATTTCTACTTATTTTATTAAATATCATCTCCACCAAACAGGACAAGCTTGCATCTGTTATAGTTTTGGAGAAAAATGTGTTCATTTCATGTATGCGCGAAATGCCTTAAAAATGGCTTTAAAATGGATTTGGAGCATGGAGACGATTATCTCGGGATTGCAAGATAACCAAACAAAACTTTTAGTGGATTTCTACTTATTTTATTAAATATCATCTCCACCAAACAGGACAAGCTTGCATCTGTTATAGTTTTGGAGAAAAATGTGTTCATTTCATGTATGCGCGAAATGCCTTAAAAATGGCTTTAAAATGGATTTGGAGCATGGAGACGATTATCTCGGGATTGCAATATAACCAAACAAAACTTTTAGTGGATTTCTACTTATTTTATTAAATATCATCTCCACCAAACAGGACAAGCTTGCATCTGTTATAGTTTTGGAGAAAAATGTGTTCATTTCATGTATGCGCGAAATGCCTTAAAAATGGCTTTAAAATGGATTTGGAGCATGGAGACGATTATCTCGGGATTGCAAGATAACCAAACAAAACTTTTAGTGGATTTCTACTTATTTTATTAAATATCATCTCCACCAAACAGGACAAGCTTGCATCTGTTATAGTTTTGGAGAAAAATGTGTTCATTTCATGTATGCGCGAAATGCCTTAAAAATGGCTTTAAAATGGATTTGGAGCATGGAGACGATTATCTCGGGATTGCAAGATAACCAAACAAATCTTTTAGTGGATTTCTACTTATTTTATTAAATATCATCTCCACCAAACAGGACAAGCTTGCATCTGTTATAGTTTTGGAGAAAAATGTGTTCATTTCATGTATGCGCGAAATGCCTTAAAAATGGCTTTAAAATGGATTTGGAGCATGGAGACGATTATCTCGGGATTGCAAGATAACCAAACAAAACTTTTAGTGGATTTCTACTTATTTTATTAAATATCATCTCCACCAAACAGGACAAGCTTGCATCTGTTATAGTTTTGGAGAAAAATGTGTTCATTTCATGTATGCGCGAAATGCCTTAAAAATGGCTTTAAAATGGATTTGGAGCATGGAGACGATTATCTCGGGATTGCAAGATAACCAAACAAAACTTTTAGTGGATTTCTACTTATTTTATTAAATATCATCTCCACCAAACAGGACAAGCTTGCATCTGTTATAGTTTTGGAGAAAAATGTGTTCATTTCATGTATGCGCGAAATGCCTTAAAAATGGCTTTAAAATGGATTTGGAGCATGGAGACGATTATCTCGGGATTGCAAGATAACCAAACAAAACTTTTAGTGGATTTCTACTTATTTTATTAAATATCATCTCCACCAAACAGGACAAGCTTGCATCTGTTATAGTTTTGGAGAAAAATGTGTTCATTTCATGTATGCGCGAAATGCCTTAAAAATGGCTTTAAAATGGATTTGGAGCATGGAGACGATTATCTCGGGTTTTTCAAGATAACCAAACAAAACTTTTAGTGGATTTCTACTTATTTTATTAAATATCATCTCCACCAAACAGGACAAGCTTGCATCTGTTATAGTTTTGGAGAAAAATGTGTTCATTTCATGTATGCGCGAAATGCCTTAAAAATGGCTTTAAAATGGATTTGGAGCATGGAGACGATTATCTCGGGATTGCAAGATAACCAAACAAAACTTTTAGTGGATTTCTACTTATTTTATTAAATATCATCTCCACCAAACAGGACAAGCTTGCATGTGTTATAGTTTTGGAGAAAAATGTGTTCATTTCATGTATGCGCAAAATGCCTTTGAAATGGCTTTAAAATGGATTTGGAGCATGGAGACGATTATATCAGGATGGCAATATAAACAAACGAAACTTTTAGTAGATTTCTACTTATTTTATTAAATATTATCTCCACCAAACAGGACAAGCTTGCATCTGTTATAGTTTTGGAGCAAAATGTGTTCATTTCATGTATGCGCGAAATGCCTTAAAATGGCTTTAAAATGGATTTGGAGCATGGAGACGATTATCTCGGGATTGCAAGATAACCAAACAAAACTTTTAGTGGATTTCTACTTATTTTATTAAATATCATCTCCACCAAACAGGACAAGCTTGCATCTGTTATAGTTTTGGAGAAAAATGTGTTCATTTCATGTATGCGCGAAATGCCTTAAAAATGGCTTTAAAATGGATTTGGAGCATGGAGACGATTATCTCGGGATTGCAAGATAACCAAACAAATCTTTTAGTGGATTTCTACTTATTTTATTAAATATCATCTCCACCAAACAGGACAAGCTTGCATCTGTTATAGTTTTGGAGAAAAATGTGTTCATTTCATGTATGCGCGAAATGCCTTAAAAATGGCTTTAAAATGGATTTGGAGCATGGAGACGATTATCTCGGGATTGCAAGATAACCAAACAAAACTTTTAGTGGATTTCTACTTATTTTATTAAATATCATCTCCACCAAACAGGACAAGCTTGCATCTGTTATAGTTTTGGAGAAAAATGTGTTCATTTCATGTATGCGCGAAATGCCTTAAAAATGGCTTTAAAATGGATTTGGAGCATGGAGACGATTATCTCGGGATTGCAAGATAACCAAACAAAACTTTTAGTGGATTTCTACTTATTTTATTAAATATCATCTCCACCAAACAGGACAAGCTTGCATCTGTTATAGTTTTGGAGAAAAATGTGTTCATTTCATGTATGCGCGAAATGCCTTAAAAATGGCTTTAAAATGGATTTGGAGCATGGAGACGATTATCTCGGGATTGCAAGATAACCAAACAAAACTTTTAGTGGATTTCTACTTATTTTATTAAATATCATCTCCACCAAACAGGACAAGCTTGCATCTGTTATAGTTTTGGAGAAAAATGTGTTCTTTTCATGTATGCGCGAAATGCCTTAAAAATGGCTTTAAAATGGATTTGGAGCATGGAGACGATTATCTCGGGTTTTTCAAGATAACCAAACAAAACTTTTAGTGGATTTCTACTTATTTTATTAAATATCATCTCCACCAAACAGGACAAGCTTGCATCTGTTATAGTTTTGGAGAAAAATGTGTTCATTTCATGTATGCGCGAAATGCCTTAAAAATGGCTTTAAAATGGATTTGGAGCATGGAGACGATTATCTCGGGATTGCAAGATAACCAAACAAAACTTTTAGTGGATTTCTACTTATTTTATTAAATATCATCTCCACCAAACAGGACAAGCTTGCATCTGTTATAGTTTTGGAGAAAAATGTGTTCATTTCATGTATGCGCGAAATGCCTTAAAAATGGCTTTAAAATGGATTTGGAGCATGGAGACGATTATCTCGGGATTGCAAGATAACCAAACAAAACTTTTAGTGGATTTCTACTTATTTTATTAAATATCATCTCCACCAAACAGGACAAGCTTGCATCTGTTATAGTTTTGGAGAAAAATGTGTTCATTTCATGTATGCGCAAAATGCCTTAAAAATGGCTTTAAAATGGATTTGGAGCATGGAGACGATTATCTCGGGATTGCAAGATAACCAAACAAAACTTTTAGTGGATTTCTACTTATTTTATTAAATATCATCTCCACCAAACAGGACAAGCTTGCATGTGTTATAGTTTTGGAGAAAAATGTGTTCATTTCATGTATGCGCAAAATGCCTTTGAAATGGCTTTAAAATGGATTTGGAGCATGGAGACGATTATCTCGGGATTGCAAGATAACCAAACAAAACTTTTAGTGGATTTCTACTTATTTTATTAAATATCATCTCCACCAAACAGGACAAGCTTGCATCTGTTATAGTTTTGGAGAAAAATGTGTTCATTTCATGTATGCGCGAAATGCTTTAAAAATGGCTTTAAAATGGATTTGGAGCATGGAGACGATTATCTCGGGATTGCAAGATAACCAAACAAAACTTTTAGTGGATTTCTACTTATTTTATTAAATATCATCTCCACCAAACAGGACAAGCTTGCATCTGTTATAGTTTTGGAGAAAAATGTGTTCATTTCATGTATGCGCGAAATGCCTTAAAAATGGCTTTAAAATGGATTTGGAGCATGGAGACGATTATCTCGGGATTGCAAGATAACCAAACAAAACTTTTAGTGGATTTCTACTTATTTTATTAAATATCATCTCCACCAAACAGGACAAGCTTGCATCTGTTATAGTTTTGGAGAAAAATGTGTTCATTTCATGTATGCGCGAAATGCCTTAAAAATGGCTTTAAAATGGATTTGGAGCATGGAGACGATTATGTCGGGATTGCAAGATAACCAAACAAAACTTTTAGTGGATTTCTACTTATTTTATTAAATATCATCTCCACCAAACAGGACAAGCTTGCATGTGTTATAGTTTTGGAGAAAAATGTGTTCATTTCATGTATGCGCAAAATGCCTTTGAAATGGCTTTAAAATGGATTTGGAGCATGGAGACGATTATATCAGGATGGCAATATAAACAAACGAAACTTTTAGTAGATTTCTACTTATTTTATTAAATATTATCTCCACCAAACAGGACAAGCTTGCATCTGTTATAGTTTTGGAGCAAAATGTGTTCATTTCATGTATGCGCGAAATGCCTTAAAAATGGCTTTAAAATGGATTTGGAGCATGGAGACGATTATCTCGGGATTGCAAGATAACCAAACAAAACTTTTAGTGGATTTCTACTTATTTTATTAAATATCATCTCCACCAAACAGGACAAGCTTGCATCTGTTATAGTTTTGGAGAAAAATGTGTTCATTTCATGTATGCGCGAAATGCCTTAAAAATGGCTTTAAAATGGATTTGGAGCATGGAGACGATTATCTCGGGATTGCAAGATAACCAAACAAAACTTTTAGTGGATTTCTACTTATTTTATTAAATATCATCTCCACCAAACAGGACAAGCTTGCATGTGTTATAGTTTTGGAGAAAAATGTGTTCATTTCATGTATGCGCAAAATGCCTTTGAAATGGCTTTAAAATGGATTTGGAGCATGGAGACGATTATCTCAGGATGGCAATATAAACAAACGAAACTTTTAGTAGATTTCTACTTATTTTATTAAATATTATCTCCACCAAACAGGACAAGCTTGCATCTGTTATAGTTTTGGAGAAAAATGTGTTCATTTCATGTATGCGCGAAATGCCTTAAAAATGGCTTTAAAATGGATTTGGAGCATGGAGACGATTATCTCGGGATTGCAAGATAACCAAACAAAACTTTTAGTGGATTTCTACTTATTTTATTAAATATCATCTCCACCAAACAGGACAAGCTTGCATCTGTTATAGTTTTGGAGAAAAATGTGTTCATTTCATGTATGCGCGAAATGCCTTAAAAATGGCTTTAAAATGGATTTGGAGCATGGAGACGATTATCTCGGGATTGCAAGATAACCAAACAAAACTTTTAGTGGATTTCTACTTATTTTATTAAATATCATCTCCACCAAACAGGACAAGCTTGCATCTGTTATAGTTTTGGAGAAAAATGTGTTCATTTCATGTATGCGCGAAATGCCTTAAAAATGGCTTTAAAATGGATTTGGAGCATGGAGACGATTATCTCGGGATTGCAAGATAACCAAACAAAACTTTTAGTGGATTTCTACTTATTTTATTAAATATCATCTCCACCAAACAGGACAAGCTTGCATCTGTTATAGTTTTGGAGAAAAATGTGTTCATTTCATGTATGCGCGAAATGCCTTAAAAATGGCTTTAAAATGGATTTGGAGCATGGAGACGATTATCTCGGGATTGCAAGATAACCAAACAAAACTTTTAGTGGATTTCTACTTATTTTAT
Source organism: Anomaloglossus baeobatrachus (assembly GCF_048569485.1). Lineage (NCBI taxonomy): Eukaryota > Metazoa > Chordata > Amphibia > Anura > Aromobatidae > Anomaloglossus > Anomaloglossus baeobatrachus. Next base: position 94,582 of record NW_027442422.1, on the reverse strand, counting down.
TAAATATCATCTCCACCAAACAGGACAAGCTTGCATCTGTTATAGTTTTGGAGAAAAATGTGTTCATTTCATGTATGCGCGAAATGCCTTAAAAATGGCTTTAAAATGGATTTGGAGCATGGAGACGATTATCTCGGGATTGCAAGATAACCAAACAAAACTTTTAGTAAATTTCTACTTATTTTATTAAATATCATCTCCACCAAACAGGACAAGCTTTGCATCTGTTATAGTTTTGGAGAAAAATGTGTTCATTTCATGTATGCGCGAAATGCCTTAAAAATGGCTTTAAAATGGATTTGGAGCATGGAGACGATTATCTCGGGATTGCAAGATAACCAAACAAAACTTTTAGTGGATTTCTACTTATTTTATTAAATATCATCTCCACCAAACAGGACAAGCTTGCATGTGTTATAGTTTTGGAGAAAAATGTGTTCATTTCATGTATGCGCAAAATGCCTTTGAAATGGCTTTAAAATGGATTTGGAGCATGGAGACGATTATCTCGGGATTGCAAGATAACCAAACAAAACTTTTAGTGGATTTCTACTTATTTTATTAAATATCATCTCCACCAAACAGGACAAGCTTGCATCTGTTATAGTTTTGGAGAAAATTGTGTTCATTTCATGTATGCGCGAAATGCCTTAAAAATGGCTTTAAAATGGATTTGGAGCATGGAGACGATTATCTCGGGATTGCAAGATAACCAAACAAAACTTTTAGTGGATTTCTACTTATTTTATTAAATATCATCTCCACCAAACAGGACAAGCTTGCATCTGTTATAGTTTTGGAGAAAAATGTGTTTATTTCATGTATGCGCGAAATGCCTTAAAAATGGCTTTAAAATGGATTTGGAGCATGGAGACGATTATCTCGGGATTGCAAGATAACCAAACAAAACTTTTAGTGGATTTCTACTTATTTTATTAAATATCATCTCCACCAAACAGGACAAGCTTGCATGTGTTATAGTTTTGGAGAAAAATGTGTTCATTTCATGTATGCGCAAAATGCCTTTGAAATGGCTTTAAAATGGATTTGGAGCATGGAGACGATTATCTCAGGATGGCAATATAAACAAACGAAACTTTTAGTAGATTTCTACTTATTTTATTAAATATTATCTCCACCAAACAGGACAAGCTTGCATCTGTTATAGTTTTGGAGAAAAATGTGTTCATTTCATGTATGCGCGAAATGCCTTAAAAATGGCTTTAAAATGGATTTGGAGCATGGAGACGATTATCTCGGGATTGCAAGATAACCAAACAAAACTTTTAGTGGATTTCTACTTATTTTATTAAATATCATCTCCACCAAACAGGACAAGCTTGCATTTGTTATAGTTTTGGAGAAAAATGTGTTCATTTCATGTATGCGCGAAATGCCTTAAAAATGGCTTTAAAATGGATTTGGAGCATGGAGACGACTATCTCGGGATTGCAAGATAACCAAACAAAACTTTTAGTGGATTTCTACTTATTTTATTAAATATCATCTCCACCAAACAGGACAAGCTTGCATCTGTTATAGTTTTGGAGAAAAATGTGTTCATTTCATGTATGCGCGAAATGCCTTAAAAATGGCTTTAAAATGGATTTGGAGCATGGAGACGATTATCTCGGGATTGCAAGATAACCAAACAAAACTTTTAGTGGATTTCTACTTATTTTATTAAATATCATCTCCACCAAACAGGACAAGCTTGCATCTGTTATAGTTTTGGAGAAAATTGTGTTCATTTCATGTATGCGCGAAATGCCTTAAAAATGGCTTTAAAATGGATTTGGAGCATGGAGACGATTATCTCGGGATTGCAAGATAACCAAACAAAACTTTTAGTGGATTTCTACTTATTTTATTAAATATCATCTCCACCAAACAGGACAAGCTTGAATCTGTTATAGTTTTGGAGAAAAATGTGTTTATTTCATGTATGCGCGAAATGCCTTAAAAATGGCTTTAAAATGGATTTGGAGCATGGAGACGATTATCTCGGGATTGCAAGATAACCAAACAAAACTTTTAGTGGATTTCTACTTATTTTATTAAATATCATCTCCACCAAACAGGACAAGCTTGCATGTGTTATAGTTTTGGAGAAAAATGTGTTCATTTCATGTATGCGCAAAATGCCTTTGAAATGGCTTTAAAATGGATTTGGAGCATGGAGACGATTATCTCAGGATGGCAATATAAACAAACGAAACTTTTAGTAGATTTCTACTTATTTTATTAAATATTATCTCCACCAAACAGGACAAGCTTGCATCTGTTATAGTTTTGGAGAAAAATGTGTTCATTTCATGTATGCGCGAAATGCCTTAAAAATGGCTTTAAAATGGATTTGGAGCATGGAGACGATTATCTCGGGATTGCAAGATAACCAAACAAAACTTTTAGTGGATTTCTACTTATTTTATTAAATATCATCTCCACCAAACAGGACAAGCTTGCATTTGTTATAGTTTTGGAGAAAAATGTGTTCATTTCATGTATGCGCGAAATGCCTTAAAAATGGCTTTAAAATGGATTTGGAGCATGGAGACGATTATCTCGGGATTGCAAGATAACCAAACAAAACTTTTAGTGGATTTCTACTTATTTTATTAAATATCATCTCCACCAAACAGGACAAGCTTGCATCTGTTATAGTTTTGGAGAAAAATGTGTTCATTTCATGTATGCGCGAAATGCCTTAAAAATGGCTTTAAAATGGATTTGGAGCATGGAGACGATTATCTCGGGATTGCAAGATAACCAAACAAAACTTTTAGTGGATTTCCAATTTTTTTTTTTTAAATATCATCTCCACCAAACAGGACAAGCTTGCATCTGTTATAGTTTTGGAGAAAAATGTGTTCATTTCATGTATGCGCGAAATGCCTTAAAAATGGCTTTAAAATGGATTTGGAGCATGGAGACGATTATCTCGGGATTGCAAGATAACCAAACAAAACTTTTAGTGGATTTCTACTTATTTTATTAAATATCATCTCCACCAAACAGGACAAGCTTGCATCTGTTATAGTTTTGGAGAAAAATGTGTTCATTTCATGTATGCGCGAAATGCCTTAAAAATGGCTTTAAAATGGATTTGGAGCATGGAGACGATTATCTCGGGATTGCAAGATAACCAAACAAAACTTTTAGTGGATTTCTACTTATTTTATTAAATATCATCTCCACCAAACAGGACAAGCTTGCATCTGTTATAGTTTTGGAGAAAAATGTGTTCATTTCATGTATGCGCGAAATGCCTTAAAAATGGCTTTAAAATGGATTTGGAGCATGGAGACGATTATCTCGGGTTTTTCAAGATAACCAAACAAAACTTTTAGTGGATTTCTACTTATTTTATTAAATATCATCTCCACCAAACAGGACAAGCTTGCATCTGTTATAGTTTTGGAGAAAAATGTGTTCATTTCATGTATGCGCGAAATGCCTTAAAAATGGCTTTAAAATGGATTTGGAGCATGGAGACGATTATCTCGGGATTGCAAGATAACCAAACAAAACTTTTAGTGGATTTCTACTTATTTTATTAAATATCATCTCCACCAAACAGGACAAGCTTGCATCTGTTATAGTTTTGGAGAAAAATGTGTTCATTTCATGTATGCGCGAAATGCCTTAAAAATGGCTTTAAAATGGATTTGGAGCATGGAGACGATTATCTCGGGATTGCAAGATAACCAAACAAAACTTTTAGTGGATTTCTACTTATTTTATTAAATATCATCTCCACCAAACAGGACAAGCTTGCATGTGTTATAGTTTTGGAGAAAAATGTGTTCATTTCATGTATGCGCAAAATGCCTTTGAAATGGCTTTAAAATGGATTTGGAGCATGGAGACGATTATCTCGGGATTGCAAGATAACCAAACAAAACTTTTAGTAAATTTCTACTTATTTTATTAAATATCATCTCCATCAAACAGGACAAGCTTGCATGTGTTATAGTTTTGGAGAAAAATGTGTTCATTTCATGTATGCGCAAAATGCCTTTGAAATGGCTTTAAAATGGATTTGGAGCATGGAGACGATTATCTCAGGATGGCAATATAAACAAACGAAACTTTTAGTAGATTTCTACTTATTTTATTAAATATTATCTCGACCAAACAGGACAAGCTTGCATCTGTTATAGTTTTGGAGAAAAATGTGTTCATTTCATGTATGCGCGAAATGCCTTAAAAATGGCTTTAAAATGGATTTGGAGCATGGAGACGATTATCTCGGGATTGCAAGATAACCAAACAAAACTTTTAGTGGATTTCTACTTATTTTATTAAATATCATCTCCACCAAACAGGACAAGCTTGCATCTGTTATAGTTTTGGAGAAAAATGTGTTCATTTCATGTATGCGCGAAATGCCTTAAAAATGGCTTTAAAATGGATTTGGAGCATGGAGACGATTATCTCGGGATTGCAATATAACCAAACAAAACTTTTAGTGGATTTCTACTTATTTTATTAAATATCATCTCCACCAAACAGGACAAGCTTGCATCTGTTATAGTTTTGGAGAAAAATGTGTTCATTTCATGTATGCGCGAAATGCCTTAAAAATGGCTTTAAAATGGATTTGGAGCATGGAGACGATTATCTCGGGATTGCAAGATAACCAAACAAAACTTTTAGTGGATTTCTACTTATTTTATTAAATATCATCTCCACCAAACAGGACAAGCTTGCATCTGTTATAGTTTTGGAGAAAAATGTGTTCATTTCATGTATGCGCGAAATGCCTTAAAAATGGCTTTAAAATGGATTTGGAGCATGGAGACGATTATCTCGGGATTGCAAGATAACCAAACAAAACTTTTAGTGGATTTCTACTTATTTTATTAAATATCATCTCCACCAAACAGGACAAGCTTGCATCTGTTATAGTTTTGGAGAAAAATGTGTTCATTTCATATATGCGCGAAATGCCTTAAAAATGGCTTTAAAATGGATTTGGAGCATGGAGACGATTATCTCGGGATTGCAATATAACCAAACAAAACTTTTAGTGGATTTCTACCTATTTTATTAAATATCATCTCCACCAAACAGGACAAGCTTGCATCTGTTATAGTTTTGGAGAAAAATGTGTTTATTTCATGTATGCGCGAAATGCCTTAAAAATGGCTTTAAAATGGATTTGGAGCATGGAGACGATTATCTCGGGATTGCAAGATAGCCAAACAAAACTTTTAGTGGATTTCTACTTATTTTATTAAATATCATCTCCACCAAACAGGACAAGCTTGCATCTGTTATAGTTTTGGAGAAAAATGTGTTCATTTCATGTATGCGCGAAATGCCTTAAAAATGGCTTTAAAATGGATTTGGAGCATGGAGACGATTATCTCGGGATTGCAAGATAACCAAACAAAACTTTTAGTGGATTTTTACTTATTTTATTAAATATCATCTCCACCAAACAGGACAAGCTTGCATCTGTTATAGTTTTGGAGAAAAATGTGTTCATTTCATGTATGCGCGAAATGCCTTAAAAATGGCTTTAAAATGGATTTGGAGCATGGAGACGATTATCTCGGGATTGCAAGATAACCAAACAAAACTTTTAGTGGTTTTCTACTTATTTTATTAAATATCATCTCCACCAAACAGGACAAGCTTGCATCTGTTATAGTTTTGGAGAAAAATGTGTTCATTTCATGTATGCGCGAAATGCCTTAAAAATGGCTTTAAAATGGATTTGGAGCATGGAGACGATTATCTCGGGTTTGCAAGATAACCAAACAAAACGTTTAGTGGATTTCTACTTATTTTATTAAATATCATCTCCACCAAACAGGACAAGCTTGCATCTGTTATAGTTTTGGAGAAAAATGTGTTCATTTCATGTATGCGCGAAATGCCTTAAAAATGGCTTTAAAATGGATTTGGAGCATGGAGACGATTATCTCGGGATTGCAAGATAACCAAACAAAACTTTTAGTGGATTTCTACTTATTTTATTAAATATCATCTCCACCAAACAGGACAAGCTTGCATCTGTTATAGTTTTGGAGAAAAATGTGTTCATTTCATGTATGCGCGAAATGCCTTAAAAATGGCTTTAAAATGGATTTGGAGCATGGAGACGATTATCTCGGGATTGCAAGATAACCAAACAAAACTTTTAGTGGATTTCTACTTATTTTATTAAATATCATCTCCACCAAACAGGACAAGCTTGCATGTGTTATAGTTTTGGAGAAAAATGTGTTCATTTCATGTATGCGCAAAATGCCTTTGAAATGGCTTTAAAATGGATTTGGAGCATGGAGACGATTATCTCAGGATGGCAATATAAACAAACGAAACTTTTAGTAGATTTCTACTTATTTTATTAAATATTATCTCCACCAAACAGGACAAGCTTGCATCTGTTATAGTTTTGGAGAAAAATGTGTTCATTTTATGTATGCGCGAAATGCCTTAAAAATGGCTTTAAAATGGATTTGGAGCATGGAGACGATTATCTCGGGATTGCAAGATAACCAAACAAAACTTTTAGTGGATTTCTACTTATTTTATTAAATATCATCTCCACCAAACAGGACAAGCTTGCATCTGTTATAGTTTTGGAGAAAAATGTGTTCATTTCATGTATGCGCGAAATGCCTTAAAAATGGCTTTAAAATGGATTTGGAGCATGGAGACGATAATCTCGGGATTGCAAGATAACCAAACAAAACTTTTAGTGGATTTCTACTTATTTTATTAAATATCATCTCCACCAAACAGGACAAGCTTGCATCTGTTATAGTTTTGGAGAAAAATGTGTTCATTTCATGTATGCGCGAAATGCCTTAAAAATGGCTTTAAAATGGATTTGGAGCATGGAGACGATTATCTCGGGATTGCAAGATAACCAAACAAAACTTTTAGTGGATTTCTACTTATTTTATTAAATATCATCTCCACCAAACAGGAGAAGCTTGCATCTGTTATAGTTTTGGAGAAAAATGTGTTCATTTCATGTATGCGCGAAATGCCTTAAAAATAACTTTAAAATGGATTTGGAGCATGGAGACGATTATCTCGGGATTGCAAGATAACCAAACAAAACTTTTAGTGGATTTCTACTTATTTTATTAAATATCATCTCCACCAAACAGGACAAGCTTGCATGTGTTATAGTTTTGGAGAAAAATGTGTTCATTTCATGTATGCGCAAAATGCCTTTGAAATGGCTTTAAAATGGATTTGGAGCATGGAGACGATTATCTCAGGATGGCAATATAAACAAACGAAACTTTTAGTAGATTTCTACTTATTTTATTAAATATTATCTCGACCAAACAGGACAAGCTTGCATCTGTTATAGTTTTGGAGAAAAATGTGTTCATTTCATGTATGCGCGAAATGCCTTAAAAATGGCTTTAAAATGGATTTGGAGCATGGAGACGATTATCTCGGGATTGCAAGATAACCAAACAAAACTTTTAGTGGATTTCTACTTATTTTATTAAATATCATCTCCACCAAACAGGACAAGCTTGCATCTGTTATAGTTTTGGAGAAAAATGTGTTCATTTCATGTATGCGCGAAATGCCTTAAAAATGGCTTTAAAATGGATTTGGAGCATGGAGACGATTATCTCGGGATTGCAATATAACCAAACAAAACTTTTAGTGGATTTCTACTTATTTTATTAAATATCATCTCCACCAAACAGGACAAGCTTGCATCTGTTATAGTTTTGGAGAAAAATGTGTTCATTTCATGTATGCGCGAAATGCCTTAAAAATGGCTTTAAAATGGATTTGGAGCATGGAGACGATTATCTCGGGATTGCAAGATAACCAAACAAAACTTTTAGTGGATTTCTACTTATTTTATTAAATATCATCTCCACCAAACAGGACAAGCTTGCATCTGTTATAGTTTTGGAGAAAAATGTGTTCATTTCATGTATGCGCGAAATGCCTTAAAAATGGCTTTAAAATGGATTTGGAGCATGGAGACGATTATCTCGGGATTGCAAGATAACCAAACAAACTTTTAGTGGATTTCTACTTATTTTATTAAATATCATCTCCACCAAACAGGACAAGCTTGCATCTGTTATAGTTTTGGAGAAAAATGTGTTCATTTCATGTATGCGCGAAATGCCTTAAAAATGGCTTTAAAATGGATTTGGAGCATGGAGACGATTATCTCGGGATTGCAAGATAACCAAACAAAACTTTTAGTGGATTTCTACTTATTTTATTAAATATCATCTCCACCAAACAGGACAAGCTTGCATCTGTTATAGTTTTGGAGAAAAATGTGTTCATTTCATGTATGCGCGAAATGCCTTAAAAATGGCTTTAAAATGGATTTGGAGCATGGAGACGATTATCTCGGGATTGCAAGATAACCAAACAAAACTTTTAGTGGATTTCTACTTATTTTATTAAATATCATCTCCACCAAACAGGACAAGCTTGCATCTGTTATAGTTTTGGAGAAAAATGTGTTCATTTCATGTATGCGCGAAATGCCTTAAAAATGGCTTTAAAATGGATTTGGAGCATGGAGACGATTATCTCGGGATTGCAAGATAACCAAACAAAACTTTTAGTGGATTTCTACTTATTTTATTAAATATCATCTCCACCAAACAGGACAAGCTTGCATCTGTTATAGTTTTGGAGAAAAATGTGTTCATTTCATGTATGCGCGAATTGCCTTAAAATGGCTTTAAAATGGATTTGGAGCATGGAGACGATTATCTCGGGATTGCAAGATAACCAAACAAAACTTTTAGTGGATTTCTACTTATTTTATTAAATATCATCTCCACCAAACAGGACAAGCTTGCATCTGTTATAGTTTTGGAGAAAAATGTGTTCATTTCATGTATGCGCGAAATGCCTTAAAAATGGCTTTAAAATGGATTTGGAGCATGGAGACGATTATCTCGGGATTGCAAGATAACCAAACAAAACTTTTAGTGGATTTCTACTTATTTTATTAAATATCATCTCCACCAAACAGGACAAGCTTGCATCTGTTATAGTTTTGGAGAAAAATGTGTTCATTTCATGTATGCGCGAAATGCCTTAAAAATGGCTTTAAAATGGATTTGGAGCATGGAGACGATTATCTCGGGATTGCAAGATAACCAAACAAAACTTTTAGTGGATTTCTACTTATTTTATTAAATATCATCTCCACCAAACAGGACAAGCTTGCATCTGTTATAGTTTTGGAGAAAAATGTGTTCATTTCATGTATGCGCGAAATGCTTTAAAAATGGCTTTAAAATGGATTTGGAGCATGGAGACGATTATCTCGGGATTGCAAGATAACCAAACAAAACTTTTAGTGGATTTCTACTTATTTTATTAAATATCATCTCCACCAAACAGGACAAGCTTGCATCTGTTATAGTTTTGGAGAAAAATGTGTTCATTTCATGTATGCGCGAAATGCCTTAAAAATGGCTTTAAAATGGATTTGGAGCATGGAGACGATTATCTCGGGATTGCAAGATAACCAAACAAAACTTTTAGTGGATTTCTACTTATTTTATTAAATATCATCTCCACCAAACAGGACAAGCTTGCATCTGTTATAGTTTTGGAGAAAAATGTGTTCATTTCATGTATGCGCGAAATGCTTTAAAAATGGCTTTAAAATGGATTTGGAGCATGGAGACGATTATCTCGGGATTGCAAGATAACCAAACAAAACTTTTAGTGGATTTCTACTTATTTTATTAAATATCATCTCCACCAAACAGGACAAGCTTGCATCTGTTATAGTTTTGGAGAAAAATGTGTTCATTTCATGTATGCGCGAAATGCCTTAAAAATGGCTTTAAAATGGATTTGGAGCATGGAGACGATTATCTCGGGATTGCAAGATAACCAAACAAAACTTTTAGTGGATTTCTACTTATTTTATTAAATATCATCTCCACCAAACAGGACAAGCTTGCATGTGTTATAGTTTTGGAGAAAAATGTGTTCATTTCATGTATGCTCAAAATGCCTTTGAAATGGCTTTAAAATGGATTTGGAGCATGGAGACGATTATCTCGGGATTGCAAGATAACCAAACAAAACTTTTAGTGGATTTCTACTTATTTTATTAAATATCATCTCCACCAAACAGGACAAGCTTGCATCTGTTATAGTTTTGGAGAAAAATGTGTTCATTTCATGTATGCGCGAAATGCTTTAAAAATGGCTTTAAAATGGATTTGGAGCATGGAGACGATTATCTCGGGATTGCAAGATAACCAAACAAAACTTTTAGTGGATTTCTACTTATTTTATTAAATATCATCTCCACCAAACAGGACAAGCTTGCATGTGTTATAGTTTTGGAGAAAAATGTGTTCATTTCATGTATGCTCAAAATGCCTTTGAAATGGCTTTAAAATGGATTTGGAGCATGGAGACGATTATCTCGGGATTGCAAGATAACCAAACAAAACTTTTAGTGGATTTCTACTTATTTTATTAAATATCATCTCCACCAAACAGGACAAGCTTGCATCTGTTATAGTTTTGGAGAAAAATGTGTTCATTTCATGTATGCGCGAAATGCCTTAAAAATGGCTTTAAAATGGATTTGGAGCATGGAGACGATTATCTCGGGATTGCAAGATAACCAAACAAAACTTTTAGTGGATTTCTACTTATTTTATTAAATATCATCTCCACCAAACAGGACAAGCTTGCATCTGTTATAGTTTTGGAGAAAAATGTGTTCATTTCATGTATGCGCGAAATGCCTTAAAAATGGCTTTAAAATGGATTTGGAGCATGGAGACGATTATCTCGGGATTGCAAGATAACCAAACAAAACTTTTAGTGGATTTCTACTTATTTTATTAAATATCATCTCCACCAAACAGGACAAGCTTGCATCTGTTATAGTTTTGGAGAAAAATGTGTTTATTTCATGTATGCGCGAAATGCCTTAAAAATGGCTTTAAAATGGATTTGGAGCATGGAGACGATTATCTCGGGATTGCAAGATAACCAAACAAAACTTTTAGTGGATTTCTACTTATTTTATTAAATATCATCTCCACCAAACAGGACAAGCTTGCATGTGTTATAGTTTTGGAGAAAAATGTGTTCATTTCATGTATGCGCAAAATGCCTTTGAAATGGCTTTAAAATGGATTTGGAGCATGGAGACGATTATCTCAGGATGGCAATATAAACAAACGAAACTTTTAGTAGATTTCTACTTATTTTATTAAATATTATCTCCACCAAACAGGACAAGCTTGCTTCTGTTATAGTTTTGGAGAAAAATGTGTTCATTTCATGTATGCGCGAAATGCCTTAAAAATGGCTTTAAAATGGATTTGGAGCATGGAGACGATTATCTCGGGATTGCAAGATAACCAAACAAAACTTTTAGTAAATTTCTACTTATTTTATTAAATATCATCTCCACCAAACAGGACAAGCTTGCATCTGTTATAGTTTTGGAGAAAAATGTGTTCATTTCATGTATGCGCGAAATGCCTTAAAAATGGCTTTAAAATGGATTTGGAGCATGGAGACGATTATCTCGGGATTGCAAGATAACCAAACAAAACTTTTAGTGGATTTCTACTTATTTTATTAAATATCATCTCCACCAAACAGGACAAGCTTGCATCTGTTATAGTTTTGGAGAAAAATGTGTTCATTTCATGTATGCGCGAAATGCCTTAAAAATGGCTTTAAAATGGATTTGGAGCATGGAGACGATTATCTCGGGTTTGCAAGATAACCAAACAAAACTTTTAGTGGATTTCTACTTATTTTATTAAATATCATCTCCACCAAACAGGACAAGCTTGCATGTGTTATAGTTTTGGAGAAAAATGTGTTCATTTCATGTATGCGCGAAATGCCTTAAAAATGGCTTTAAAATGGATTTGGAGCATGGAGACGATTATCTCGGGATTGCAAGAAAACCAAACAAAACTTTTAGTTGATTTCTACTTATTTTATTAAATATCATCTCCACCAAACAGGACAAGCTTGCATCTGTTATAGTTTTGGAGAAAAATGTGTTCATTTCATGTATGCGCGAAATGCCTTAAAAATGGCTTTAAAATGGATTTGGAGCATGGAGACGATTATCTCGGGATTGCAAGATAACCAAACAAAACTTTTAGTGGATTTCTACTTATTTTATTAAATATCATCTCCACCAAACAGGACAAGCTTGCATCTGTTATAGTTTTGGAGAAAAATGTGTTCATTTCATGTATGCGCGAAATGCCTTAAAAATGGCTTTAAAATGGATTTGGAGCATGGAGACGATTATCTCGGGATTGCAAGATAACCAAACAAAACTTTTAGTGGATTTCTACTTATTTTATTAAATATCATCTCCACCAAACAGGACAAGCTTGCATCTGTTATAGTTTTGGAGAAAAATGTGTTCATTTCATGTATGCGCGAAATGCCTTAAAAATGGCTTTAAAATGGATTTGGAGCATGGAGACGATTATCTCGGGATTGCAAGATAACCAAACAAAACTTTTAGTGGATTTCTACTTATTTTATTAAATATCATCTCCACCAAACAGGACAAGCTTGCATCTGTTATAGTTTTGGAGAAAAATGTGTTCATTTCATGTATGCGCGAATTGCCTTAAAATGGCTTTAAAATGGATTTGGAGCATGGAGACGATTATCTCGGGATTGCAAGATAACCAAACAGAACTTTTAGTGGATTTCTACTTATTTTATTAAATATCATCTCCACCAAACAGGACAAGCTTGCATCTGTTATAGTTTTGGAGAAAAATGTGTTCATTTCATGTATGCGCGAAATGCCTTAAAAATGGCTTTAAAATGGATTTGGAGCATGGAGACGATTATCTCGGGATTGCAAGATAACCAAACAAAACTTTTAGTGGATTTCTACTTATTTTATTAAATATCATCTCCACCAAACAGGACAAGCTTGCATCTGTTATAGTTTTGGAGAAAAATGTGTTCATTTCATGTATGCGCGAAATGCCTTAAAAATGGCTTTAAAATGGATTTGGAGCATGGAGACGATTATCTCGGGTTTTTCAAGATAACCAAACAAAACTTTTAGTGGATTTCTACTTATTTTATTAAATATCATCTCCACCAAACAGGACAAGCTTGCATCTGTTATAGTTTTGGAGAAAAATGTGTTCATTTCATGTATGCGCGAAATGCCTTAAAAATGGCTTTAAAATGGATTTGGAGCATGGAGACGATTATCTCGGGATTGCAAGATAACCAAACAAAACTTTTAGTGGATTTCTACTTATTTTATTAAATATCATCTCCACCAAACAGGACAAGCTTGCATGTGTTATAGTTTTGGAGAAAAATGTGTTCATTTCATGTATGCGCAAAATGCCTTTGAAATGGCTTTAAAATGGATTTGGAGCATGGAGACGATTATCTCGGGATTGCAAGATAACCAAACAAAACTTTTAGTGGATTTCTACTTATTTTATTAAATATCATCTCCACCAAACAGGACAAGCTTGCATCTGTTATAGTTTTGGAGAAAAATGTGTTCATTTCATGTATGCGCGAAATGCTTTAAAAATGGCTTTAAAATGGATTTGGAGCATGGAGACGATTATCTCGGGATTGCAAGATAACCAAACAAAACTTTTAGTGGATTTCTACTTATTTTATTAAATATCATCTCCACCAAACAGGACAAGCTTGCATCTGTTATAGTTTTGGAGAAAAATGTGTTCATTTCATGTATGCGCGAAATGCCTTAAAAATGGCTTTAAAATGGATTTGGAGCATGGAGACGATTATCTCGGGATTGCAAGATAACCAAACAAAACTTTTAGTGGATTTCTACTTATTTTATTAAATATCATCTCCACCAAACAGGACAAGCTTGCATCTGTTATAGTTTTGGAGAAAAATGTGTTCATTTCATGTATGCGCGAAATGCTTTAAAAATGGCTTTAAAATGGATTTGGAGCATGGAGACGATTATCTCGGGATTGCAAGATAACCAAACAAAACTTTTAGTGGATTTCTACTTATTTTATTAAATATCATCTCCACCAAACAGGACAAGCTTGCATCTGTTATAGTTTTGGAGAAAAATGTGTTCATTTCATGTATGCGCGAAATGCCTTAAAAATGGCTTTAAAATGGATTTGGAGCATGGAGACGATTATCTCGGGATTGCAAGATAACCAAACAAAACTTTTAGTGGATTTCTACTTATTTTATTAAATATCATCTCCACCAAACAGGACAAGCTTGCATGTGTTATAGTTTTGGAGAAAAATGTGTTCATTTCATGTATGCTCAAAATGCCTTTGAAATGGCTTTAAAATGGATTTGGAGCATGGAGACGATTATCTCGGGATTGCAAGATAACCAAACAAAACTTTTAGTGGATTTCTACTTATTTTATTAAATATCATCTCCACCAAACAGGACAAGCTTGCATCTGTTATAGTTTTGGAGAAAAATGTGTTCATTTCATGTATGCGCGAAATGCTTTAAAAATGGCTTTAAAATGGATTTGGAGCATGGAGACGATTATCTCGGGATTGCAAGATAACCAAACAAAACTTTTAGTGGATTTCTACTTATTTTATTAAATATCATCTCCACCAAACAGGACAAGCTTGCATCTGTTATAGTTTTGGAGAAAAATGTGTTCATTTCATGTATGCGCGAAATGCCTTAAAAATGGCTTTAAAATGGATTTGGAGCATGGAGACGATTATCTCGGGATTGCAAGATAACCAAACAAAACTTTTAGTGGATTTCTACTTATTTTATTAAATATCATCTCCACCAAACAGGACAAGCTTGCATCTGTTATAGTTTTGGAGAAAAATGTGTTCATTTCATGTATGCGCGAAATGCCTTAAAAATGGCTTTAAAATGGATTTGGAGCATGGAGACGATTATCTCGGGATTGCAAGATAACCAAACAAAACTTTTAGTGGATTTCTACTTATTTTATTAAATATCATCTCCACCAAACAGGACAAGCTTGCATCTGTTATAGTTTTGGAGAAAAATGTGTTTATTTCATGTATGCGCGAAATGCCTTAAAAATGGCTTTAAAATGGATTTGGAGCATGGAGACGATTATCTCGGGATTGCAAGATAACCAAACAAAACTTTTAGTGGATTTCTACTTATTTTATTAAATATCATCTCCACCAAACAGGACAAGCTTGCATGTGTTATAGTTTTGGAGAAAAATGTGTTCATTTCATGTATGCGCAAAATGCCTTTGAAATGGCTTTAAAATGGATTTGGAGCATGGAGACGATTATCTCAGGATGGCAATATAAACAAACGAAACTTTTAGTAGATTTCTACTTATTTTATTAAATATTATCTCCACCAAACAGGACAAGCTTGCTTCTGTTATAGTTTTGGAGAAAAATGTGTTCATTTCATGTATGCGCGAAATGCCTTAAAAATGGCTTTAAAATGGATTTGGAGCATGGAGACGATTATCTCGGGATTGCAAGATAACCAAACAAAACTTTTAGTAAATTTCTACTTATTTTATTAAATATCATCTCCACCAAACAGGACAAGCTTGCATCTGTTATAGCTTTGGAGAAAAATGTGTTCATTTCATGTATGCGCGAAATGCCTTAAAAATGGCTTTAAAATGGATTTGGAGCATGGAGACGATTATCTCGGGATTGCAAGATAACCAAACAAAACTTTTAGTGGATTTCTACTTATTTTATTAAATATCATCTCCACCAAACAGGACAAGCTTGCATCTGTTATAGTTTTGGAGAAAAATGTGTTCATTTCATGTATGCGCGAAATGCCTTAAAAATGGCTTTAAAATGGATTTGGAGCATGGAGACGATTATCTCGGGTTTGCAAGATAACCAAACAAAACTTTTAGTGGATTTCTACTTATTTTATTAAATATCATCTCCACCAAACAGGACAAGCTTGCATGTGTTATAGTTTTGGAGAAAAATGTGTTCATTTCATGTATGCGCGAAATGCCTTAAAAATGGCTTTAAAATGGATTTGGAGCATGGAGACGATTATCTCGGGATTGCAAGAAAACCAAACAAAACTTTTAGTTGATTTCTACTTATTTTATTAAATATCATCTCCACCAAACAGGACAAGCTTGCATCTGTTATAGTTTTGGAGAAAAATGTGTTCATTTCATGTATGCGCGAAATGCCTTAAAAATGGCTTTAAAATGGATTTGGAGCATGGAGACGATTATCTCGGGATTGCAAGATAACCAAACAAAACTTTTAGTGGATTTCTACTTATTTTATTAAATATCATCTCCACCAAACAGGACAAGCTTGCATCTGTTATAGTTTTGGAGAAAAATGTGTTCATTTCATGTATGCGCGAAATGCCTTAAAAATGGCTTTAAAATGGATTTGGAGCATGGAGACGATTATCTCGGGATTGCAAGATAACCAAACAAAACTTTTAGTGGATTTCTACTTATTTTATTAAATATCATCTCCACCAAACAGGACAAGCTTGCATCTGTTATAGTTTTGGAGAAAAATGTGTTCATTTCATGTATGCGCGAAATGCCTTAAAAATGGCTTTAAAATGGATTTGGAGCATGGAGACGATTATCTCGGGATTGCAAGATAACCAAACAAAACTTTTAGTGGATTTCTACTTATTTTATTAAATATCATCTCCACCAAACAGGACAAGCTTGCATCTGTTATAGTTTTGGAGAAAAATGTGTTCATTTCATGTATGCGCGAAATGCCTTAAAAATGGCTTTAAAATGGATTTGGAGCATGGAGACGATTATCTCGGGATTGCAAGATAACCAAACAAAACTTTTAGTGGATTTCTACTTATTTTATTAAATATCATCTCCACCAAACAGGACAAGCTTGCATCTGTTATAGTTTTGGAGAAAAATGTGTTCATTTCATGTATGCGCGAAATGCCTTAAAAATGGCTTTAAAATGGATTTGGAGCATGGAGACGATTATCTCGGGATTGCAAGATAACCAAACAAAACTTTTAGTGGATTTCTACTTATTTTATTAAATATCATCTCCACCAAACAGGACAAGCTTGCATCTGTTATAGTTTTGGAGAAAAATGTGTTCATTTCATGTATGCGCGAAATGCCTTAAAAATGGCTTTAAAATGGATTTGGAGCATGGAGACGATTATCTCGGAATTGCAAGATAACCAAACAAAACTTTTAGTGGATTTCTACTTATTTTATTAAATATCATCTCCACCAAACAGGACAAGCTTGCATCTGTTATAGTTTTGGAGAAAAATGTGTTCATTTCATGTATGCGCGAAATGCCTTAAAAATGGCTTTAAAATAGATTTGGAGCATGGAGACGATTATCTCGGGATTGCAAGATAACCAAACAAAACTTTTAGTGGATTTCTACTTATTTTATTAAATATCATCTCCACCAAACAGGACAAGCTTGCATCTGTTATAGTTTTGGAGAAAAATGTGTTCATTTCATGTATGCGCGAAATGCCTTAAAAACGGCTTTAAAATGGATTTGGAGCATGGAGACGATTATCTCGGGATTGCAAGATAACCAAACAAAACTTTTAGTGGATTTCTACTTATTTTATTAAATATCATCTCCACCAAACAGGACAAGCTTGCATCTGTTATAGTTTTGGAGAAAAATGTGTTCATTTCATGTATGCGCGAAATGCCTTAAAAATGGCTTTAAAATGGATTTGGAGCATGGAGACGATTATCTCGGGATTGCAAGATAACCAAACAAAACTTTTAGTGGATTTCTACTTATTTTATTAAATATCATCTCCACCAAACAGGACAAGCTTGCATCTGTTATAGTTTTGGAGAAAAATGTGTTCATTTCATGTATGCGCGAAATGCTTTAAAAATGGCTTTAAAATGGATTTGGAGCATGGAGACGATTATCTCGGGATTGCAAGATAACCAAACAAAACTTTTAGTGGATTTCTACTTATTTTATTAAATATCATCTCCACCAAACAGGACAAGCTTGCATCTGTTATAGTTTTGGAGAAAAATGTGTTCATTTCATGTATGCGCGAAATGCCTTAAAAATGGCTTTAAAATGGATTTGGAGCATGGAGACGATTATCTCGGGATTGCAAGATAACCAAACAAAACTTTTAGTGGATTTCTACTTATTTTATTAAATATCATCTCCACCAAACAGGACAAGCTTGCATCTGTTATAGTTTTGGAGAAAAATGTGTTTATTTCATGTATGCGCGAAATGCCTTAAAAATGGCTTTAAAATGGATTTGGAGCATGGAGACGATTATCTCGGGATTGCAAGATAACCAAACAAAACTTTTAGTGGATTTCTACTTATTTTAATAAATATCATCTCCACCAAACAGGACAAGCTTGCATGTGTTATAGTTTTGGAGAAAAATGTGTTCATTTCATGTATGCGCAAAATGCCTTTGAAATGGCTTTAAAATGGATTTGGAGCATGGAGACGATTATCTCAGGATGGCAATATAAACAAAGGAAACTTTTAGTAGATTTCTACTTATTTTATTAAATATTATCTCCACCAAACAGGACAAGCTTGCTTCTGTTATAGTTTTGGAGAAAAATGTGTTCATTTCATGTATGCGCGAAATGCCTTAAAAATGGCTTTAAAATGGATTTGGAGCATGGAGACGATTATCTCGGGATTGCAAGATAACCAAACAAAACTTTTAGTGGATTTCTACTTATTTTATTAAATATCATCTCCACCAAACAGGACAAGCTTGCATCTGTTATAGTTTTGGAGAAAAATGTGTTCATTTCATGTATGCGCGAAATGCCTTAAAAATGGCTTTAAAATGGATTTGGAGCATGGAGACGATTATCTCGGGATTGCAAGATAACCAAACAAAACTTTTAGTAAATTTCTACTTATTTTATTAAATATCATCTCCACCAAACAGGACAAGCTTGCATCTGTTATAGTTTTGGAGAAAAATGTGTTCATTTCATGTATGCGCGAAATGCCTTAAAAATGGCTTTAAAATGGATTTGGAGCATGGAGACGATTATCTCGGGATTGCAAGATAACCAAACAAAACTTTTAGTGGATTTCTACTTATTTTATTAAATATCATCTCCACCAAACAGGACAAGCTTGCATCTGTTATAGTTTTGGAGAAAAATGTGTTCATTTCATGTATGCGCGAAATGCCTTAAAAATGGCTTTAAAATGGATTTGGAGCATGGAGACGATTATCTCGGGTTTGCAAGATAACCAAACAAAACTTTTAGTGGATTTCTACTTATTTTATTAAATATCATCTCCACCAAACAGGACAAGCTTGCATGTGTTATAGTTTTGGAGAAAAATGTGTTCATTTCATGTATGCGCGAAATGCCTTAAAAATGGCTTTAAAATGGATTTGGAGCATGGAGACGATTATCTCGGGATTGCAAGAAAACCAAACAAAACTTTTAGTGGATTTCTACTTATTTTATTAAATATCATCTCCACCAAACAGGACAAGCTTGCATCTGTTATAGTTTTGGAGAAAAATGTGTTCATTTCATGTATGCGCGAAATGCCTTAAAAATGGCTTTAAAATGGATTTGGAGCATGGAGACGATTATCTCGGGATTGCAAGATAACCAAACAAAACTTTTAGTGGATTTCTACTTATTTTATTAAATATCATCTCCACCAAACAGGACAAGCTTGCATCTGTTATAGTTTTGGAGAAAAATGTGTTCATTTCATGTATGCGCGAAATGCCTTAAAAATGGCTTTAAAATGGATTTGGAGCATGGAGACGATTATCTCGGGATTGCAAGATAACCAAACAAAACTTTTAGTGGATTTCTACTTATTTTATTAAATATCATCTCCACCAAACAGGACAAGCTTGCATCTGTTATAGTTTTGGAGAAAAATGTGTTCATTTCATGTATGCGCGAAATGCCTTAAAAATGGCTTTAAAATGGATTTGGAGCATGGAGACGATTATCTCGGGATTGCAAGATAACCAAACAAAACTTTTAGTGGATTTCTACTTATTTTATTAAATATCATCTCCACCAAACAGGACAAGCTTGCATCTGTTATAGTTTTGGAGAAAAATGTGTTCATTTCATGTATGCGCGAAATGCCTTAAAAATGGCTTTAAAATGGATTTGGAGCATGGAGACGATTATCTCGGGATTGCAAGATAACCAAACAAAACTTTTAGTGGATTTCTACTTATTTTATTAAATATCATCTCCACCAAACAGGACAAGCTTGCATCTGTTATAGTTTTGGAGAAAAATGTGTTCATTTCATGTATGCGCGAAATGCCTTAAAAATGGCTTTAAAATGGATTTGGAGCATGGAGACGATTATCTCGGAATTGCAAGATAACCAAACAAAACTTTTAGTGGATTTCTACTTATTTTATTAAATATCATCTCCACCAAACAGGACAAGCTTGCATCTGTTATAGTTTTGGAGAAAAATGTGTTCATTTCATGTATGCGCGAAATGCCTTAAAAATGGCTTTAAAATAGATTTGGAGCATGGAGACGATTATCTCGGGATTGCAAGATAACCAAACAAAACTTTTAGTGGATTTCTACTTATTTTATTAAATATCATCTCCACCAAACAGGACAAGCTTGCATCTGTTATAGTTTTGGAGAAAAATGTGTTCATTTCATGTATGCGCGAAATGCCTTAAAAATGGCTTTAAAATGGATTTGGAGCATGGAGACGATTATCTCGGGATTGCAAGATAACCAAACAAAACTTTTAGTGGATTTCTACTTATTTTATTAAATATCATCTCCACCAAACAGGACAAGCTTGCATCTGTTATAGTTTTGGAGAAAAATGTGTTCATTTCATGTATGCGCGAAATGCCTTAAAAATGGCTTTAAAATGGATTTGGAGCATGGAGACGATTATCTCGGGATTGCAAGATAACCAAACAAAACTTTTAGTGGATTTCTACTTATTTTATTAAATATCATCTCCACCAAACAGGACAAGCTTGCATCTGTTATAGTTTTGGAGAAAAATTTGTTTATTTCATGTATGCGCGAAATGCCTTAAAAATGGCTTTAAAATGGATTTGGAGCATGGAGACGATTATCTCGGGATTTCAAGATAACCAAACAAAACTTTTAGTGGATTTCTACTTATTTTATTAAATATCATCTCCACCAAACAGGACAAGCTTGCATGTGTTATAGTTTTGGAGAAAAATGTGTTCATTTCATGTATGCGCAAAATGCCTTTGAAATGGCTTTAAAATGGATTTGGAGCATGGAGACGATTATCTCAGGATGGCAATATAAACAAACGAAACTTT
Organism: Anomaloglossus baeobatrachus; assembly: GCF_048569485.1. Classification (NCBI taxonomy): domain Eukaryota; kingdom Metazoa; phylum Chordata; class Amphibia; order Anura; family Aromobatidae; genus Anomaloglossus; species Anomaloglossus baeobatrachus. The sequence goes on along the minus strand of NW_027442422.1, from coordinate 73,285 downwards.
TAGTAGATTTCTACTTATTTTATTAAATATTATCTCCACCAAACAGGACAAGCTTGCTTCTGTTATAGTTTTGGAGAAAAATGTGTTCATTTCATGTATGCGCGAAATGCCTTAAAAATGGCTTTAAAATGGATTTGGAGCATGGAGACGATTATCTCGGGATTGCAAGATAACCAAACAAAACTTTTAGTGGATTTCTACTTATTTTATTAAATATCATCTCCACCAAACAGGACAAGCTTGCATCTGTTATAGTTTTGGAGAAAAATGTGTTCATTTCATGTATGCGCGAAATGCCTTAAAAATGGCTTTAAAATGGATTTGGAGCATGGAGACGATTATCTCGGGATTGCAAGATAACCAAACAAAACTTTTAGTGGATTTCTACTTATTTTATTAAATATCATCTCCACCAAACAGGACAAGCTTGCATCTGTTATAGTTTTGGAGAAAAATGTGTTCATTTCATGTATGCGCGAAATGCCTTAAAAATGGCTTTAAAATGGATTTGTAGCATGGAGACGATTATCTCGGGATTGCAAGATAAACAAACAAAACTTTTAGTGGATTTCTACTTATTTTATTAAATATCATCTCCACCAAACAGGACAAGCTTGCATCTGTTATAGTTTTGGAGAAAAATGTGTTCATTTCATGTATGCGCGAAATGCCTTAAAAATGGCTTTAAAATGGATTTGGAGCATGGAGACGATTATCTCGGGATTGCAAGATAACCAAACAAAACTTTTAATGGATTTCTACTTATTTTATTAAATATCATCTCCACCAAACAGGACAAGCTTGCATGTGTTATAGTTTTGGAGAAAAATGTGTTCATTTCATGTATGCGCGAAATGCCTTAAAAATGGCTTTAAAATGGATTTGGAGCATGGAGACGATTATCTCGGGTTTGCAAGATAACCAAACAAAACTTTTAGTGGATTTCTACTTATTTTATTAAATATCATCTCCACCAAACAGGACAAGCTTGCATGTGTTATAGTTTTGAAGAAAAATGTGTTCATTTCATGTATGCGCGAAATGCCTTAAAAATGGCTTTAAAATGGATTTGGAGCATGGAGACGATTATCTCGGGATTGCAAGAAAACCAAACAAAACTTTTAGTGGATTTCTACTTATTTTATTAAATATCATCTCCACCAAACAGGACAAGCTTGCATCTGTTATAGTTTTGGAGAAAAATGTGTTCATTTCATGTATGCGCGAAATGCCTTAAAAATGGCTTTAAAATGGATTTGGAGCATGGAGACGATTATCTCGGGATTGCAAGATAACCAAACAAAACTTTTAGTGGATTTCTACTTATTTTATTAAATATCATCTCCACCAAACAGGACAAGCTTGCATCTGTTATAGTTTTGGAGAAAAATGTGTTCATTTCATGTATGCGCGAAATGCCTTAAAAATGGCTTTAAAATGGATTTGGAGCATGGAGACGATTATCTCGGGATTGCAAGATAACCAAACAAAACTTTTAGTGGATTTCTACTTATTTTATTAAATATCATCTCCACCAAACAGGACAAGCTTGCATCTGTTATAGTTTTGGAGAAAAATGTGTTCATTTCATGTATGCGCGAAATGCCTTAAAAATGGCTTTAAAATGGATTTGAAGCATGGAGACGATTATCTCGGGATTGCAAGATAACCAAACAAAACTTTTAGTGGATTTCTACTTATTTTATTAAATATCATCTCCACCAAACAGGACAAGCTTGCATCTGTTATAGTTTTGGAGAAAAATGTGTTCATTTCATGTATGCGCGAAATGCCTTAAAAATGGCTTTAAAATGGATTTGGAGCATGGAGACGATTATCTCGGAATTGCAAGATAACCAAACAAAACTTTTAGTGGATTTCTACTTATTTTATTAAATATCATCTCCACCAAACAGGACAAGCTTGCATCTGTTATAGTTTTGGAGAAAAATGTGTTCATTTCATGTATGCGCGAAATGCCTTAAAAATGGCTTTAAAATGGATTTGGAGCATGGAGACGATTATCTCGGGATTGCAAGATAACCAAACAAAACTTTTAGTGGATTTCTACTTATTTTATTAAATATCATCTCCACCAAACAGGACAAGCTTGCATCTGTTATAGTTTTGGAGAAAAATGTGTTCATTTCATGTATGCGCGAAATGCCTTAAAAATGGCTTTAAAATGGATTTGGAGCATGGAGACGATTATCTCGGGATTGCAAGATAACCAAACAAAACTTTTAGTGGATTTCTACTTATTTTATTAAATATCATCTCCACCAAACAGGACAAGCTTGCATCTGTTATAGTTTTGGAGAAAAATGTGTTCATTTCATGTATGCGCGAAATGCCTTAAAAATGGCTTTAAAATGGATTTGGAGCATGGAGACGATTATCTCGGGATTGCAAGATAACCAAACAAAACTTTTAGTGGATTTCTACTTATTTTATTAAATATCATCTCCACCAAACAGGACAAGCTTGCATCTGTTATAGTTTTGGAGAAAAATGTGTTCATTTCATGTATGCGCGAAATGCCTTAAAAATGGCTTTAAAATGGATTTGGAGCATGGAGACGATTATCTCGGGATTGCAAGATAACCAAACAAAACTTTTAGTGGATTTCTACTTATTTTATTAAATATCATCTCCACCAAACAGGACAAGCTTGCATCTGTTATAGTTTTGGAGAAAAATGTGTTCATTTCATGTATGCGCGAAATGCCTTAAAAATGGCTTTAAAATGGATTTGGAGCATGGAGACGATTATCTCGGGTTTGCAAGATAACCAAACAAAACTTTTAGTGGATTTCTACTTATTTTATTAAATATCATCTCCACCAAACAGGACAAGCTTGCATGTGTTATAGTTTTGGAGAAAAATGTGTTCATTTCATGTATGCGCGAAATGCCTTAAAAATGGCTTTAAAATGGATTTGGAGCATGGAGACGATTATCTCGGGATTGCAAGAAAACCAAACAAAACTTTTAGTGGATTTCTACTTATTTTATTAAATATCATCTCCACCAAACAGGACAAGCTTGCATGTGTTATAGTTTTGGAGAAAAATGTGTTCATTTCATGTATGCGCGAAATGCCTTAAAAATGGCTTTAAAATGGATTTGGAGCATGGAGACGATTATCTCGGGATTGGAAGATAACCAAACAAAACTTTTAGTGGATTTCTACTTATTTTATTAAATATCATCTCCACCAAACAGGACAAGCTTGCATCTGTTATAGTTTTGGAGAAAAATGTGTTCATTTCATGTATGCGCGAAATGCCTTAAAAATGGCTTTAAAATGGATTTGGAGCATGGAGACGATTATCTCGGGATTGCAAGATAACCAAACAAAACTTTTAGTGGATTTCTACTTATTTTATTAAATATCATCTCCACCAAACAGGACAAGCTTGCATCTGTTATAGTTTTGGAGAAAAATGTGTTCATTTCATGTATGCGCGAAATGCCTTAAAAATGGCTTTAAAATGGATTTGGAGCATGGAGACGATTATCTCGGGATTGCAAGATAACCAAACAAAACTTTTAGTGGATTTCTACTTATTTTATTAAATATCATCTCCACCAAACAGGACAAGCTTGCATCTGTTATAGTTTTGGAGAAAAATGTGTTCATTTCATGTATGCGCGAAATGCCTTAAAAATGGCTTTAAAATGGATTTGGAGCATGGAGACGATTATCTCGGGATTGCAAGATAACCAAACAAAACTTTTAGTGGATTTCTACTTATTTTATTAAATATCATCTCCACCAAACAGGACAAGCTTGCATCTGTTATAGTTTTGGAGAAAAATGTGTTCATTTCATGTATGCGCGAAATGCCTTAAAAATGGCTTTAAAATGGATTTGGAGCATGGAGACGATTATCTCGGGATTGCAAGATAACCAAACAAAACTTTTAGTGGATTTCTACTTATTTTATTAAATATCATCTCCACCAAACAGGACAAGCTTGCATCTGTTATAGTTTTGGAGAAAAATGTGTTCATTTCATGTATGCGCGAAATGCCTTAAAAATGGCTTTAAAATGGATTTGGAGCATGGAGACGATTATCTCGGAATTGCAAGATAACCAAACAAAACTTTTAGTGGATTTCTACTTATTTTATTAAATATCATCTCCACCAAACAGGACAAGCTTGCATCTGTTATAGTTTTGGAGAAAAATGTGTTCATTTCATGTATGCGCGAAATGCCTTAAAAATGGCTTTAAAATAGATTTGGAGCATGGAGACGATTATCTCGGGATTGCAAGATAACCAAACAAAACTTTTAGTGGATTTCTACATATTTTATTAAATATCATCTCCACCAAACAGGACAAGCTTGCATCTGTTATAGTTTTGGAGAAAAATGTGTTCATTTCATGTATGCGCGAAATGCCTTAAAAATGGCTTTAAAATGGATTTGGAGCATGGAGACGATTATCTCGGGATTGCAAGATAACCAAACAAAACTTTTAGTGGATTTCTACTTATTTTATTAAATATCATCTCCACCAAACAGGACAAGCTTGCATCTGTTATAGTTTTGGAGAAAAATGTGTTCATTTCATGTATGCGCGAAATGCCTTAAAAATGGCTTTAAAATGGATTTGGAGCATGGAGACGATTATCTCGGGATTGCAAGATAACCAAACTAAACTTTTAGTGGATTTCTACTTATTTTATTAAATATCATCTCCACCAAACAGGACAAGCTTGCATCTGTTATAGTTTTGGAGAAAAATTTGTTTATTTCATGTATGCGCGAAATGCCTTAAAAATGGCTTTAAAATGGATTTGGAGCATGGAGACGATTATCTCGGGATTGCAAGATAACCAAACAAAACTTTTAGTGGATTTCTACTTATTTTATTAAATATCATCTCCACCAAACAGGACAAGCTTGCATGTGTTATAGTTTTGGAGAAAAATGTGTTCATTTCATGTATGCGCAAAATGCCTTTGAAATGGCTTTAAAATGGATTTGGAGCATGGAGACGATTATCTCAGGATGGCAATATAAACAAACGAAACTTTTAGTAGATTTCTACTTATTTTATTAAATATTATCTCCACCAAACAGGACAAGCTTGCTTCTGTTATAGTTTTGGAGAAAAATGTGTTCATTTCATGTATGCGCGAAATGCCTTAAAAATGGCTTTAAAATGGATTTGGAGCATGGAGACGATTATCTCGGGATTGCAAGATAACCAAACAAAACTTTTAGTGGATTTCTACTTATTTTATTAAATATCATCTCCACCAAACAGGACAAGCTTGCATCTGTTATAGTTTTGGAGAAAAATGTGTTCATTTCATGTATGCGCGAAATGCCTTAAAAATGGCTTTAAAATGCATTTGGAGCATGGAGACGATTATCTCGGGATTGCAAGATAACCAAACAAAACTTTTAGTGGATTTCTACTTATTTTATTAAATATCATCTCCACCAAACAGGACAAGCTTGCATCTGTTATAGTTTTGGAGAAAAATGTGTTCATTTCATGTATGCGCGAAATGCCTTAAAAATGGCTTTAAAATGGATTTGTAGCATGGAGACGATTATCTCGGGATTGCAAGATAACCAAACAAAACTTTTAGTGGATTTCTACTTATTTTATTAAATATCATCTCCACCAAACAGGACAAGCTTGCATCTGTTATAGTTTTGGAGAAAAATGTGTTCATTTCATGTATGCGCGAAATGCCTTAAAAATGGCTTTAAAATGGATTTGGAGCATGGAGACGATTATCTCGGGATTGCAAGATAACCAAACAAAACTTTTAGTGGATTTCTACTTATTTTATTAAATATCATCTCCACCAAACAGGACAAGCTTGCATCTGTTATAGTTTTGGAGAAAAATGTGTTCATTTCATGTATGCGCGAAATGCCTTAAAAATGGCTTTAAAATGGATTTGGAGCATGGAGACGATTATCTCGGGTTTGCAAGATAACCAAACAAAACTTTTAGTGGATTTCTACTTATTTTATTAAATATCATCTCCACCAAACAGGACAAGCTTGCATGTGTTATAGTTTTGAAGAAAAATGTGTTCATTTCATGTATGCGCGAAATGCCTTAAAAATGGCTTTAAAATGGATTTGGAGCATGGAGACGATTATCTCGGGATTGCAAGAAAACCAAACAAAACTTTTAGTGGATTTCTACTTATTTTATTAAATATCATCTCCACCAAACAGGACAAGCTTGCATCTGTTATAGTTTTGGAGAAAAATGTGTTCATTTCATGTATGCGCGAAATGCCTTAAAAATGGCTTTAAAATGGATTTGGAGCATGGAGACGATTATCTCGGGATTGCAAGATAACCAAACAAAACTTTTAGTGGATTTCTACTTATTTTATTAAATATCATCTCCACCAAACAGGACAAGCTTGCATCTGTTATAGTTTTGGAGAAAAATGTGTTCATTTCATGTATGCGCGAAATGCCTTAAAAATGGCTTTAAAATGGATTTGGAGCATGGAGACGATTATCTCGGGATTGCAAGATAACCAAACAAAACTTTTAGTGGATTTCTACTTATTTTATTAAATATCATCTCCACCAAACAGGACAAGCTTGCATCTGTTATAGTTTTGGAGAAAAATGTGTTCATTTCATGTATGCGCGAAATGCCTTAAAAATGGCTTTAAAATGGATTTGAAGCATGGAGACGATTATCTCGGGATTGCAAGATAACCAAACAAAACTTTTAGTGGATTTCTACTTATTTTATTAAATATCATCTCCACCAAACAGGACAAGCTTGCATCTGTTATAGTTTTGGAGAAAAATGTGTTCATTTCATGTATGCGCGAAATGCCTTAAAAATGGCTTTAAAATGGATTTGGAGCATGGAGACGATTATCTCGGAATTGCAAGATAACCAAACAAAACTTTTAGTGGATTTCTACTTATTTTATTAAATATCATCTCCACCAAACAGGACAAGCTTGCATCTGTTATAGTTTTGGAGAAAAATGTGTTCATTTCATGTATGCGCGAAATGCCTTAAAAATGGCTTTAAAATGGATTTGGAGCATGGAGACGATTATCTCGGGATTGCAAGATAACCAAACAAAACTTTTAGTGGATTTCTACTTATTTTATTAAATATCATCTCCACCAAACAGGACAAGCTTGCATCTGTTATAGTTTTGGAGAAAAATGTGTTCATTTCATGTATGCGCGAAATGCCTTAAAAATGGCTTTAAAATGGATTTGGAGCATGGAGACGATTATCTCGGGATTGCAAGATAACCAAACAAAACTTTTAGTGGATTTCTACTTATTTTATTAAATATCATCTCCACCAAACAGGACAAGCTTGCATCTGTTATAGTTTTGGAGAAAAATGTGTTCATTTCATGTATGCGCGAAATGCCTTAAAAATGGCTTTAAAATGGATTTGGAGCATGGAGACGATTATCTCGGGATTGCAAGATAACCAAACAAAACTTTTAGTGGATTTCTACTTATTTTATTAAATATCATCTCCACCAAACAGGACAAGCTTGCATCTGTTATAGTTTTGGAGAAAAATGTGTTCATTTCATGTATGCGCGAAATGCCTTAAAAATGGCTTTAAAATGGATTTGGAGCATGGAGACGATTATCTCGGGATTGCAAGATAACCAAACAAAACTTTTAGTGGATTTCTACTTATTTTATTAAATATCATCTCCACCAAACAGGACAAGCTTGCATCTGTTATAGTTTTGGAGAAAAATGTGTTCATTTCATGTATGCGCGAAATGCCTTAAAAATGGCTTTAAAATGGATTTGGAGCATGGAGACGATTATCTCGGGTTTGCAAGATAACCAAACAAAACTTTTAGTGGATTTCTACTTATTTTATTAAATATCATCTCCACCAAACAGGACAAGCTTGCATGTGTTATAGTTTTGGAGAAAAATGTGTTCATTTCATGTATGCGCGAAATGCCTTAAAAATGGCTTTAAAATGGATTTGGAGCATGGAGACGATTATCTCGGGATTGCAAGAAAACCAAACAAAACTTTTAGTGGATTTCTACTTATTTTATTAAATATCATCTCCACCAAACAGGACAAGCTTGCATCTGTTATAGTTTTGGAGAAAAATGTGTTCATTTCATGTATGCGCGAAATGCCTTAAAAATGGCTTTAAATTGGATTTGGAGCATGGAGACGATTATCTCGGGATTGCAAGATAACCAAACAAAACTTTTAGTGGATTTCTACTTATTTTATTAAATATCATCTCCACCAAACAGGACAAGCTTGCATCTGTTATAGTTTTGGAGAAAAATGTGTTCATTTCATGTATGCGCGAAATGCCTTAAAAATGGCTTTAAAATGGATTTGGAGCATGGAGACGATTATCTCGGGATTGCAAGATAACCAAACAAAACTTTTAGTGGATTTCTACTTATTTTATTAAATATCATCTCCACCAAACAGGACAAGCTTGCATCTGTTATAGTTTTGGAGAAAAATGTGTTCATTTCATGTATGCGCGAAATGCCTTAAAAATGACTTTAAAATGGATTTGGAGCATGGAGACGATTATCTCGGGATTGCAAGATAACCAAACAAAACTTTTAGTGGATTTCTACTTATTTTATTAAATATCATCTCCACCAAACAGGACAAGCTTGCATCTGTTATAGTTTTGGAGAAAAATGTGTTCATTTCATGTATGCGCGAAATGCCTTAAAAATGGCTTTAAAATGGATTTGGAGCATGGAGACGATTATCTCGGAATTGCAAGATAACCAAACAAAACTTTTAGTGGATTTCTACTTATTTTATTAAATATCATCTCCACCAAACAGGACAAGCTTGCATCTGTTATAGTTTTGGAGAAAAATGTGTTCATTTCATGTATGCGCTAAATGCCTTAAAAATGGCTTTAAAATGGATTTGGAGCATGGAGACGATTATCTCGGGATTGCAAGATAACCAAACAAAACTTTTAGTGGATTTCTACTTATTTTATTAAATATCATCTCCACCAAACAGGACAAGCTTGCATCTGTTATAGTTTTGGAGAAAAATGTGTTCATTTCATGTATGCGCGAAATGCCTTAAAAATGGCTTTAAAATGGATTTGGAGCATGGAGACGATTATCTCGGGATTGCAAGATAACCAAACAAAACTTTTAGTGGATTTCTACTTATTTTATTAAATATCATCTCCACCAAACAGGACAAGCTTGCATCTGTTATAGTTTTGGAGAAAAATGTGTTCATTTCATGTATGCGCGAAATGCCTTAAAAATGGCTTTAAAATGGATTTGGAGCATGGAGACGATTATCTCGGGATTGCAAGATAACCAAACAAAACTTTTAGTGGATTTCTACTTATTTTATTAAATATCATCTCCACCAAACAGGACAAGCTTGCATGTGTTATAGTTTTGGAGAAAAATGTGTTCATTTCATGTATGCGCAAAATGCCTTTGAAATGGCTTTAAAATGGATTTGGAGCATGGAGACGATTATCTCAGGATGGCAATATAAACAAACGAAACTTTTAGTAGATTTCTACTTATTTTATTAAATATTATCTCCACCAAACAGGACAAGCTTGCTTCTGTTATAGTTTTGGAGAAAAATGTGTTCATTTCATGTATGCGCGAAATGCCTTAAAAATGGCTTTAAAATGGATTTGGAGCATGGAGACGATTATCTCGGGATTGCAAGATAACCAAACAAAACTTTTAGTGGATTTCTACTTATTTTATTAAATATCATCTCCACCAAACAGGACAAGCTTGCATCTGTTATAGTTTTGGAGAAAAATGTGTTCATTTCATGTATGCGCGAAATGCCTTAAAAATGGCTTTAAAATGGATTTGGAGCATGGAGACGATTATCTCGGGATTGCAAGATAACCAAACAAAACTTTTAGTGGATTTCTACTTATTTTATTAAATATCATCTCCACCAAACAGGACAAGCTTGCATCTGTTATAGTTTTGGAGAAAAATGTGTTCATTTCATGTATGCGCGAAATGCCTTAAAAATGGCTTTAAAATGGATTTGGAGCATGGAGACGATTATCTCGGGATTGCAAGATAACCAAACAAAACTTTTAGTGGATTTCTACTTATTTTATTAAATATCATCTCCACCAAACAGGACAAGCTTGCATCTGTTATAGTTTTGGAGAAAAATGTGTTCATTTCATGTATGCGCGAAATGCCTTAAAAATGGCTTTAAAATGGATTTGGAGCATGGAGACGATTATCTCGGGATTGCAAGATAACCAAACAAAACTTTTAGTGGATTTCTACTTATTTTATTAAATATCATCTCCACCAAACAGGACAAGCTTGCATCTGTTATAGTTTTGGAGAAAAATGTGTTCATTTCATGTATGCGCGAAATGCCTTAAAAATGGCTTTAAAATGGATTTGGAGCATGGAGACGATTATCTCGGAATTGCAAGATAACCAAACAAAACTTTTAGTGGATTTCTACTTATTTTATTAAATATCATCTCCACCAAACAGGACAAGCTTGCATCTGTTATAGTTTTGGAGAAAAATGTGTTCATTTCATGTATGCGCGAAATGCCTTAAAAATGGCTTTAAAATGGATTTGGAGCATGGAGACGATTATCTCGGGATTGCAAGATAACCAAACAAAACTTTTAGTGGATTTCTACTTATTTTATTAAATATCATCTCCACCAAACAGGACAAGCTTGCATCTGTTATAGTTTTGGAGAAAAATGTGTTCATTTCATGTATGCGCGAAATGCCTTAAAAATGGCTTTAAAATGGATTTGGAGCATGGAGACGATTATCTCGGGATTGCAAGATAACCAAACAAAACTTTTAGTGGATTTCTACTTATTTTATTAAATATCATCTCCACCAAACAGGACAAGCTTGCATGTGTTATAGTTTTGGAGAAAAATGTGTTCATTTCATGTATGCGCAAAATGCCTTTGAAATGGCTTTAAAATGGATTTGGAGCATGGAGACGATTATCTCAGGATGGCAATATAAACAAACGAAACTTTTAGTAGATTTCTACTTATTTTATTAAATATTATCTCCACCAAACAGGACAAGCTTGCTTCTGTTATAGTTTTGGAGAAAAATGTGTTCATTTCATGTATGCGCGAAATGCCTTAAAAATGGCTTTAAAATGGATTTGGAGCATGGAGACGATTATCTCGGGATTGCAAGATAACCAAACAAAACTTTTAGTGGATTTCTACTTATTTTATTAAATATCATCTCCACCAAACAGGACAAGCTTGCATCTGTTATAGTTTTGGAGAAAAATGTGTTCATTTCATGTATGCGCGAAATGCCTTAAAAATGGCTTTAAAATGGATTTGGAGCATGGAGACGATTATCTCGGGATTGCAAGATAACCAAACAAAACTTTTAGTGGATTTCTACTTATTTTATTAAATATCATCTCCACCAAACAGGACAAGCTTGCATCTGTTATAGTTTTGGAGAAAAATGTGTTCATTCATGTATGCGCGAAATGCCTTAAAAATGGCTTTAAAATGGATTTGGAGCATGGAGACGATTATCTCGGGATTGCAAGATAACCAAACAAAACTTTTAGTGGATTTCTACTTATTTTATTAAATATCATCTCCACCAAACAGGACAAGCTTGCATCTGTTATAGTTTTGGAGAAAAATGTGTTCATTTCATGTATGCGCGAAATGCCTTAAAAATGGCTTTAAAATGGATTTGGAGCATGGAGACGATTATCTCGGGATTGCAAGATAACCAAACAAAACTTTTAGTGGATTTCTACTTATTTTATTAAATATCATCTCCACCAAACAGGACAAGCTTGCATCTGTTATAGTTTTGGAGAAAAATGTGTTCATTTCATGTATGCGCGAAATGCCTTAAAAATGGCTTTAAAATGGATTTGGAGCATGGAGACGAATATCTCGGGTTTGCAAGATAACCAAACAAAACTTTTAGTGGATTTCTACTTATTTTATTAAATATCATCTCCACCAAACAGGACAAGCTTGCATGTGTTATAGTTTTGGAGAAAAATGTGTTCATTTCATGTATGCGCGAAATGCCTTAAAAATGGCTTTAAAATGGATTTGGAGCATGGAGACGATTATCTCGGGATTGCAAGAAAACCAAACAAAACTTTTAGTGGATTTCTACTTATTTTATTAAATATCATCTCCACCAAACAGGACAAGCTTGCATCTGTTATAGTTTTGGAGAAAAATGTGTTCATTTCATGTATGCGCGAAATGCCTTAAAAATGGCTTTAAAATGGATTTGGAGCATGGAGACGATTATCTCGGGATTGCAAGATAACCAAACAAAACTTTTAGTGGATTTCTACTTATTTTATTAAATATCATCTCCACCAAACAGGACAAGCTTGCATCTGTTATAGTTTTGGAGAAAAATGTGTTCATTTCATGTATGCGCGAAATGCCTTAAAAATGGCTTTAAAATGGATTTGGAGCATGGAGACGATTATCTCGGGATTGCAAGATAACCAAACAAAACTTTTAGTGGATTTCTACTTATTTTATTAAATATCATCTCCACCAAACAGGACAAGCTTGCATCTGTTATAGTTTTGGAGAAAAATGTGTTCATTTCATGTATGCGCGAAATGCCTTAAAAATGGCTTTAAAATGGATTTGGAGCATGGAGACGATTATCTCGGGATTGCAAGATAACCAAACAAAACTTTTAGTGGATTTCTACTTATTTTATTAAATATCATCTCCACCAAACAGGACAAGCTTGCATCTGTTATAGTTTTGGAGAAAAATGTGTTCATTTCATGTATGCGCGAAATGCCTTAAAAATGGCTTTAAAATGGATTTGGAGCATGGAGACGATTATCTCGGGATTGCAAGATAACCAAACAAAACTTTTAGTGGATTTCTACTTATTTTATTAAATATCATCTCCACCAAACAGGACAAGCTTGCATGTGTTATAGTTTTGGAGAAAAATGTGTTCATTTCATGTATGCGCGAAATGCCTTAAAAATGGCTTTAAAATGGATTTGGAGCATGGAGACGATTATCTCGGGATTGCAAGATAACCAAACAAAACTTTTAGTGGATTTCTACTTATTTTATTAAATATCATCTCCACCAAACAGGACAAGCTTGCATCTGTTATAGTTTTGGAGAAAAATGTGTTCATTTCATGTATGCGCGAAATGCCTTAAAAATGGCTTTAAAATGGATTTGGAGCATGGAGACGATTATCTCGGAATTGCAAGATAACCAAACAAAACTTTTAGTGGATTTCTACTTATTTTATTAAATATCATCTCCACCAAACAGGACAAGCTTGCATCTGTTATAGTTTTGGAGAAAAATGTGTTCATTTCATGTATGCGCGAAATGCCTTAAAAATGGCTTTAAAATGGATTTGGAGCATGGAGACGATTATCTCGGGATTGCAAGATAACCAAACAAAACTTTTAGTGGATTTCTACTTATTTTATTAAATATCATCTCCACCAAACAGGACAAGCTTGCATCTGTTATAGTTTTGGAGAAAAATGTGTTTATTTCATGTATGCGCGAAATGCCTTAAAAATGGCTTTAAAATGGATTTGGAGCATGGAGACGATTATCTCGGGATTGCAAGATAACCAAACAAAACTTTTAGTGGATTTCTACTTATTTTATTAAATATCATCTCCACCAAACAGGACAAGCTTGCATGTGTTATAGTTTTGGAGAAAAATGTGTTCATTTCATGTATGCGCAAAATGCCTTTGAAATGGCTTTAAAATGGATTTGGAGCATGGAGACGATTATCTCAGGATGGCAATATAAACAAACGAAACTTTTAGTAGATTTCTACTTATTTTATTAAATATTATCTCCACCAAACAGGACAAGCTTGCATCTGTTATAGTTTTGGAGAAAAATGTGTTCATTTCATGTATGCGCGAAATGCCTTAAAAATGGCTTTAAAATGGATTTGGAGCATGGAGACGATTATCTCGGGATTGCAAGATAACCAAACAAAACTTTTAGTGGATTTCTACTTATTTTATTAAATATCATCTCCACCAAACAGGACAAGCTTGCATCTGTTATAGTTTTGGAGAAAAATGTGTTCATTTCATGTATGCGCGAAATGCCTTAAAAATGGCTTTAAAATGGATTTGGAGCATGGAGACGATTATCTCGGGATTGCAAGATAACCAAACAAAACTTTTAGTGGATTTCTACTTATTTTATTAAATATCATCTCCACCAAACAGGACAAGCTTGCATCTGTTATAGTTTTGGAGAAAAATGTGTTCATTTCATGTATGCGCGAAATGCCTTAAAAATGGCTTTAAAATGGATTTGGAGCATGGAGACGATTATCTCGGGATTGCAAGATAACCAAACAAAACTTTTAGTGGATTTCTACTTATTTTATTAAATATCATCTCCACCAAACAGGACAAGCTTGCATGTGTTATAGTTTTGGAGAAAAATGTGTTCATTTCATGTATGCGCAAAATGCCTTTGAAATGGCTTTAAAATGAATTTGGAGCATGGAGACGATTATCTCAGGATGGCAATATAAACAAACGAAACTTTTAGTAGATTTCTACTTATTTTATTAAATATTATCTCCACCAAACAGGACAAGCTTGCATCTGTTATAGTTTTGGAGAAAAATGTGTTCATTTCATGTATGCGCGAAATGCCTTAAAAATGGCTTTAAAATGGATTTGGAGCATGGAGACGATTATCTCGGGATTGCAAGATAACCAAACAAAACTTTTAGTGGATTTCTACTTATTTTATTAAATATCATCTCCACCAAACAGGACAAGCTTGCATCTGTTATAGTTTTGGAGAAAAATGTGTTCATTTCATGTATGCGCGAAATGCCTTAAAAATGGCTTTAAAATGGATTTGGAGCATGGAGACGATTATCTCGGGATTGCAAGATAACCAAACAAAACTTTTAGTGGATTTCTACTTATTTTATTAAATATCATCTCCACCAAACAGGACAAGCTTGCATCTGTTATAGTTTTGGAGAAAAATGTGTTCATTTCATGTATGCGCGAAATGCCTTAAAAATGGCTTTAAAATGGATTTGGAGCATGGAGACGATTATCTCGGGATTGCAAGATAACCAAACAAAACTTTTAGTGGATTTCTACTTATTTTATTAAATATCATCTCCACCAAACAGGACAAGCTTGCATCTGTTATAGTTTTGGAGAAAAATGTGTTCATTTCATGTATGCGCGAAATGCCTTAAAAATGGCTTTAAAATGGATTTGGAGCATGGAGACGATTATCTCGGGTTTGCAAGATAACCAAACAAAACTTTTAGTGGATTTCTACTTATTTTATTAAATATCATCTCCACCAAACAGGACAAGCTTGCATCTGTTATAGTTTTGGAGAAAAATGTGTTCATTTCATGTATGCGCGAAATGCCTTAAAAATGGCTTTAAAATGGATTTGGAGCATGGAGACGATTATCTCGGGATTGCAAGATAACCAAACAAAACTTTTAGTGGATTTCTACTTATTTTATTAAATATCATCTCCACCAAACAGGACAAGCTTGCATCTGTTATAGTTTTGGAGAAAAATGTGTTCATTTCATGTATGCGCGAAATGCCTTAAAAATGGCTTTAAAATGGATTTGGAGCATGGAGACGATTATCTCGGGATTGCAAGATAACCAAACAAAACTTTTAGTGGATTTCTACTTATTTTATTAAGTATCATCTCCACCAAACAGGACAAGCTTGCATCTGTTATAGTTTTGGAGAAAAATGTGTTTATTTCATGTATGCGCGAAATGCCTTAAAAATGGCTTTAAAATGGATTTGGAGCATGGAGACTATTATCTCGGGATTGCAAGATAACCAAACAAAACTTTTAGTGGATTTCTACTTATTTTATTAAATATCATCTCCACCAAACAGGACAAGCTTGCATGTGTTATAGTTTTGGAGAAAAATGTGTTCATTTCATGTATGCGCAAAATGCCTTTGAAATGGCTTTAAAATGGATTTGGAGCATGGAGACGATTATCTCAGGATGGCAATATAAACAAACGAAACTTTTAGTAGATTTCTACTTATTTTATTAAATATTATCTCCACCAAACAGGACAAGCTTGCATCTGTTATAGTTTTGGAGAAAAATGTGTTCATTTTATGTATGCGCGAAATGCCTTAAAAATGGCTTTAAAATGGATTTGGAGCATGGAGACGATTATCTCGGGATTGCAAGATAACCAAACAAAACTTTTAGTGGATTTCTACTTATTTTATTAAATATCATCTCCACCAAACAGGACAAGCTTGCATCTGTTATAGTTTTGGAGAAAAATGTGTTCATTTCATGTATGCGCGAAATGCCTTAAAAATGGCTTTAAAATGGATTTGGAGCATGGAGACGATAATCTCGGGATTGCAAGATAACCAAACAAAACTTTTAGTGGATTTCTACTTATTTTATTAAATATCATCTCCACCAAACAGGACAAGCTTGCATCTGTTATAGTTTTGGAGAAAAATGTGTTCATTTCATGTATGCGCGAAATGCCTTAAAAATGGCTTTAAAATGGATTTGGAGCATGGAGACGATTATCTCGGGATTGCAAGATAACCAAACAAAACTTTTAGTGGATTTCTACTTATTTTATTAAATATCATCTCCACCAAACAGGAGAAGCTTGCATCTGTTATAGTTTTGGAGAAAAATGTGTTCATTTCATGTATGCGCGAAATGCCTTAAAAATAACTTTAAAATGGATTTGGAGCATGGAGACGATTATCTCGGGATTGCAAGATAACCAAACAAAACTTTTAGTGGATTTCTACTTATTTTATTAAATATCATCTCCACCAAACAGGACAAGCTTGCATGTGTTATAGTTTTGGAGAAAATGTGTTCATTTCATGTATGCGCAAAATGCCTTTGAAATGGCTTTAAAATGGATTTGGAGCATGGAGACGATTATCTCAGGATGGCAATATAAACAAACGAAACTTTTAGTAGATTTCTACTTATTTTATTAAATATTATCTCGACCAAACAGGACAAGCTTGCATCTGTTATAGTTTTGGAGAAAAATGTGTTCATTTCATGTATGCGCGAAATGCCTTAAAAATGGCTTTAAAATGGATTTGGAGCATGGAGACGATTATCTCGGGATTGCAAGATAACCAAACAAAACTTTTAGTGGATTTCTACTTATTTTATTAAATATCATCTCCACCAAACAGGACAAGCTTGCATCTGTTATAGTTTTGGAGAAAAATGTGTTCATTTCTTGTATGCGCGAAATGCCTTAAAAATGGCTTTAAAATGGATTTGGAGCATGGAGACGATTATCTCGGGATTGCAATATAACCAAACAAAACTTTTAGTGGATTTCTACTTATTTTATTAAATATCATCTCCACCAAACAGGACAAGCTTGCATCTGTTATAGTTTTGGAGAAAAATGTGTTCATTTCATGTATGCGCGAAATGCCTTAAAAATGGCTTTAAAATGGATTTGGAGCATGGAGACGATTATCTCGGGATTGCAAGATAACCAAACAAAACTTTTAGTGGATTTCTACTTATTTTATTAAATATCATCTCCACCAAACAGGACAAGCTTGCATCTGTTATAGTTTTGGAGAAAAATGTGTTCATTTCATGTATGCGCGAAATGCCTTAAAAATGGCTTTAAAATGGATTTGGAGCATGGAGACGATTATCTCGGGATTGCAAGATAACCAAACAAAACTTTTAGTGGATTTCTACTTATTTTATTAAATATCATCTCCACCAAACAGGACAAGCTTGCATCTGTTATAGTTTTGGAGAAAAATGTGTTCATTTCATGTATGCGCGAAATGCCTTAAAAATGGCTTTAAAATGGATTTGGAGCATGGAGACGATTATCTCGGGATTGCAAGATAACCAAACAAAACTTTTAGTGGATTTCTACTTATTTTATTAAATATCATCTCCACCAAACAGGACAAGCTTGCATCTGTTATAGTTTTGGAGAAAAATGTGTTCATTTCATGTATGCGCGAAATGCCTTAAAAATGGCTTTAAAATGGATTTGGAGCATGGAGACGATTATCTCGGGATTGCAAGATAACCAAACAAAACTTTTAGTGGATTTCTACTTATTTTATTAAATATCATCTCCACCAAACAGGACAAGCTTGCATCTGTTATAGTTTTGGAGAAAAATGTGTTCATTTCATGTATGCGCGAAATGCCTTAAAAATGGCTTTAAAATGGATTTGGAGCATGGAGACGATTATCTCGGGATTGCAAGATAACCAAACAAAACTTTTAGTGGATTTCTACTTATTTTATTAAATATCATCTCCACCAAACAGGACAAGCTTGCATCTGTTATAGTTTTGGAGAAAAATGTGTTCATTTCATGTATGCGCGAATTGCCTTAAAAATGGCTTTAAAATAGATTTGGAGCATGGAGACGATTATCTCGGGATTGCAAGATAACCAAACAAAACTTTTAGTGGATTTCTACTTATTTTATTAAATATCATCTCCACCAAACAGGACAAGCTTGCATCTGTTATAGTTTTGGAGAAAAATGTGTTCATTTCATGTATGCGCGAAATGCCTTAAAAATGGCTTTAAAATGGATTTGGAGCATGGAGACGATTATCTCGGGATTGCAAGATAACCAAACAAAACTTTTAGTGGATTTCTACTTATTTTATTAAATATCATCTCCACCAAACAGGACAAGCTTGCATCTGTTATAGTTTTGGAGAAAAATGTGTTCATTTCATGTATGCGCGAAATGCCTTAAAAATGGCTTTAAAATGGATTTGGAGCATGGAGACGATTATCTCGGGTTTTTCAAGATAACCAAACAAAACTTTTAGTGGATTTCTACTTATTTTATTAAATATCATCTCCACCAAACAGGACAAGCTTGCATCTGTTATAGTTTTGGAGAAAAATGTGTTCATTTCATGTATGCGCGAAATGCCTTAAAAATGGCTTTAAAATGGATTTGGAGCATGGAGACGATTATCTCGGGATTGCAAGATAACCAAACAAAACTTTTAGTGGATTTCTACTTATTTTATTAAATATCATCTCCACCAAACAGGACAAGCTTGCATCTGTTATAGTTTTGGAGAAAAATGTGTTCATTTCATGTATGCGCGAAATGCTTTAAAAATGGCTTTAAAATGGATTTGGAGCATGGAGACGATTATCTCGGGATTGCAAGATAACCAAACAAAACTTTTAGTGGATTTCTACTTATTTTATTAAATATCATCTCCACCAAACAGGACAAGCTTGCATCTGTTATAGTTTTGGAGAAAAATGTGTTCATTTCATGTATGCGCGAAATGCTTTAAAAATGGCTTTAAAATGGATTTGGAGCATGGAGACGATTATCTCGGGATTGCAAGATAACCAAACAAAACTTTTAGTGGATTTCTACTTATTTTATTAAATATCATCTCCACCAAACAGGACAAGCTTGCATCTGTTATAGTTTTGGAGAAAAATGTGTTCATTTCATGTATGCGCGAAATGCTTTAAAAATGGCTTTAAAATGGATTTGGAGCATGGAGACGATTATCTCGGGATTGCAAGATAACCAAACAAAACTTTTAGTGGATTTCTACTTATTTTATTAAATATCATCTCCACCAAACAGGACAAGCTTGCATCTGTTATAGTTTTGGAGAAAAATGTGTTCATTTCATGTATGCGCGAAATGCCTTAAAAATGGCTTTAAAATGGATTTGGAGCATGGAGACGATTATCTCGGGATTGCAAGATAACCAAACAAAACTTTTAGTGGATTTCTACTTATTTTATTAAATATCATCTCCACCAAACAGGACAAGCTTGCATCTGTTATAGTTTTGGAGAAAAATGTGTTCATTTCATGTATGCGCGAAATGCCTTAAAATGGCTTTAAAATGGATTTGGAGCATGGAGACGATTATCTCGGGATTGCAAGATAACCAAACAAAACTTTTAGTGGATTTCTACTTATTTTATTAAATATCATCTCCACCAAACAGGACAAGCTTGCATCTGTTATAGTTTTGGAGAAAAATGTGTTCATTTCATGTATGCGCGAAATGCTTTAAAAATGGCTTTAAAATGGATTTGGAGCATGGAGACGATTATCTCGGGATTGCAAGATAACCAAACAAAACTTTTAGTGGATTTCTACTTATTTTATTAAATATCATCTCCACCAAACAGGACAAGCTTGCATCTGTTATAGTTTTGGAGAAAAATGTGTTCATTTCATGTATGCGCGAAATGCCTTAAAAATGGCTTTAAAATGGATTTGGAGCATGGAGACGATTATCTCGGGATTGCAAGATAACCAAACAAAACTTTTAGTGGATTTCTACTTATTTTATTAAATATCATCTCCACCAAACAGGACAAGCTTGCATGTGTTATAGTTTTGGAGAAAAATGTGTTCATTTCATGTATGCGCAAAATGCCTTTGAAATGGCTTTAAAATGGATTTGGAGCATGGAGACGATTATCTCGGGATTGCAAGATAACCAAACAAAACTTTTAGTGGATTTCTACTTATTTTATTAAATATCATCTCCACCAAACAGGACAAGCTTGCATCTGTTATAGTTTTGGAGAAAAATGTGTTCATTTCATGTATGCGCGAAATGCTTTAAAAATGGCTTTAAAATGGATTTGGAGCATGGAGACGATTATCTCGGGATTGCAAGATAACCAAACAAAACTTTTAGTGGATTTCTACTTATTTTATTAAATATCATCTCCACCAAACAGGACAAGCTTGCATCTGTTATAGTTTTGGAGAAAAATGTGTTCATTTCATGTATGCGCGAAATGCCTTAAAAATGGCTTTAAAATGGATTTGGAGCATGGAGACGATTATCTCGGGATTGCAAGATAACCAAACAAAACTTTTAGTGGATTTCTACTTATTTTATTAAATATCATCTCCACCAAACAGGACAAGCTTGCATCTGTTATAGTTTTGGAGAAAAATGTGTTCATTTCATGTATGCGCGAAATGCCTTAAAAATGGCTTTAAAATGGATTTGGAGCATGGAGACGATTATCTCGGGATTGCAAGATAACCAAACAAAACTTTTAGTGGATTTCTACTTATTTTATTAAATATCATCTCCACCAAACAGGACAAGCTTGCATCTGTTATAGTTTTGGAGAAAAATGTGTTTATTTCATGTATGCGCGAAATACCTTAAAAATGGCTTTAAAATGGATTTGGAGCATGGAGACGATTATCTCGGGATTGCAAGATAACCAAACAAAACTTTTAGTGGATTTCTACTTATTTTATTAAATATCATCTCCACCAAACAGGACAAGCTTGCATGTGTTATAGTTTTGGAGAAAAATGTGTTCATTTCATGTATGCGCAAAATGCCTTTGAAATGGCTTTAAAATGGATTTGGAGCATGGAGACGATTATCTCAGGATGGCAATATAAACAAACGAAACTTTTAGTAGATTTCAACTTATTTTATTAAATATTATCTCCACCAAACAGGACAAGCTTGCATCTGTTATAGTTTTGGAGAAAAATGTGTTCATTTCATGTATGCGCGAAATGCCTTAAAAATGGCTTTAAAATGGATTTGGAGCATGGAGACGATTATCTCGGGATTGCAAGATAACCAAACAAAACTTTTAGTGGATTTCTACTTATTTTATTAAATATCATCTCCACCAAACAGGACAAGCTTGCATCTGTTATAGTTTTGGAGAAAAATGTGTTCATTTCATGTATGCGCGAAATGCCTTAAAAATGGCTTTAAAATGGATTTGGAGCATGGAGACGATTATCTCGGGATTGCAAGATAACCAAACAAAACTTTTAGTGGATTTCTACTTATTTTATTAAATATCATCTCCACCAAACAGGACAAGCTTGCATCTGTTATAGTTTTGGAGAAAAATGTGTTCATTTCATGTATGCGCGAAATGCCTTAAAAATGGCTTTAAAATGGATTTGGAGCATGGAGACGATTATCTCGGGATTGCAAGATAACCAAACAAAACTTTTAGTGGATTTCTACTTATTTTATTAAATATCATCTCCACCAAACAGGACAAGCTTGCATCTGTTATAGTTTTGGAGAAAAATGTGTTCATTTCATGTATGCGCGAAATGCCTTAAAAATGGCTTTAAAATGGATTTGGAGCATGGAGACGATTATCTCGGGTTTGCAAGATAACCAAACAAAACTTTTAGTGGATTTCTACTTATTTTATTAAATATCATCTCCACCAAACAGGACAAGCTTGCATGTGTTATAGTTTTGGAGAAAAATGTGTTCATTTCATGTATGCGCGAAATGCCTTAAAAATGGCTTTAAAATGGATTTGGAGCATGGAGACGATTATCTCGGGATTGCAAGAAAACCAAACAAAACTTTTAGTGGATTTCTACTTATTTTATTAAATATCATCTCCACCAAACAGGACAAGCTTGCATCTGTTATAGTTTTGGAGAAAAATGTGTTCATTTCATGTATGCGCGAAATGCCTTAAAAATGGCTTTAAAATGGATTTGGAGCATGGAGACGATTATCTCGGGATTGCAAGATAACCAAACAAAACTTTTAGTGGATTTCTACTTATTTTATTAAATATCATCTCCACCAAACAGGACAAGCTTGCATCTGTTATAGTTTTGGAGAAAAATGTGTTTATTTCATGTATGCGCGAAATGCCTTAAAAATGGCTTTAAAATGGATTTGGAGCATGGAGACGATTATCTCGGGATTGCAAGATAACCAAACAAAACTTTTAGTGGATTTCTACTTATTTTATTAAATATCATCTCCACCAAGCAGGACAAGCTTGCATGTGTTATAGTTTTGGAGAAAAATGTGTTCATTTCATGTTTGCGCAAAATGCCTTTGAAATGGCTTTAAAATGGATTTGGAGCATGGAGACGATTATCTCAGGATGGCAATATAAACAAACGAAACTTTTAGTAGATTTCTACTTATTTTATTAAATATTATCTCCACCAAACAGGACAAGCTTGCATCTGTTATAGTTTTGGAGAAAAATGTGTTCATTTTATGTATGCGCGAAATGCCTTAAAAATGGCTTTAAAATGGATTTGGAGCATGGAGACGATTATCTCGGGATTGCAAGATAACCAAACAAAACTTTTAGTGGATTTCTACTTATTTTATTAAATATCATCTCCACCAAACAGGACAAGCTTGCATCTGTTATAGTTTTGGAGAAAAATGTGTTCATTTCATGTATGCGCGAAATGCCTTAAAAATGGCTTTAAAATGGATTTGGAGCATGGAGACGATTATCTCGGGATTGCAAGATAACCAAACAAAACTTTTAGTGGATTTCTACTTATTTTATTAAATATCATCTCTACCAAACAGGACAAGCTTGCATCTGTTATAGTTTTGGAGAAAAATGTGTTCATTTCATGTATGCGCGAAATGCCTTAAAAATGGCTTTAAAATGGATTTGGAGCATGGAGACGAATGTCTCGGGATTGCAAGAAAACCAAACAAAACTTTTAGTGGATTTCTACTTATTTTATTAAATATCATCTCCACCAAACAGGACAAGCTTGCATCTGTTATAGTTTTGGAGAAAAATGTGTTCATTTCATGTATGCGCGAAATGCCTTAAAAATGGCTTTAAAATGGATTTGGAGCATGGAGACGATTATCTCGGGATTGCAAGATAACCAAACAAAACTTTTAGTGGATTTCTACTTATTTTATTAAATATCATCTCCACCAAACAGGACAAGCTTGCATCTGTTATAGTTTTGGAGAAAAATGTGTTTATTTCATGTATGCGCGAAATGCCTTAAAAATGGCTTTAAAATGGATTTGGAGCATGGAGACGATTATCTCGGGATTGCAAGATAACCAAACAAAACTTTTAGTGGATTTCTACTTATTTTATTAAATATCATCTCCACCAAGCAGGACAAGCTTGCATGTGTTATAGTTTTGGAGAAAAATGTGTTCATTTCATGTTTGCGCAAAATGCCTTTGAAATGGCTTTAAAATGGATTTGGAGCATGGAGACGATTATCTCAGGATGGCAATATAAACAAACGAAACTTTTAGTAGATTTCTACTTATTTTATTAAATATTATCTCCACCAAACAGGACAAGCTTGCATCTGTTATAGTTTTGGAGAAAAATGTGTTCATTTTATGTATGCGCGAAATGCCTTAAAAATGGCTTTAAAATGGATTTGGAGCATGGAGACGATTATCTCGGGATTGCAAGATAACCAAACAAAACTTTTAGTGGATTTCTACTTATTTTATTAAATATCATCTCCACCAAACAGGACAAGCTTGCATCTGTTATAGTTTTGGAGAAAAATGTGTTCATTTCATGTATGCGCGAAATGCCTTAAAAATGGCTTTAAAATGGATTTGGAGCATGGAGACGATTATCTCGGGATTGCAAGATAACCAAACAAAACTTTTAGTGGATTTCTACTTATTTTATTAAATATCATCTCTACCAAACAGGACAAGCTTGCATCTGTTATAGTTTTGGAGAAAAATGTGTTCATTTCATGTATGCGCGAAATGCCTTAAAAATGGCTTTAAAATGGATTTGGAGCATGGAGACGATTATCTCGGGATTGCAAGATAACCAAACAAAACTTTTAGTGGATTTCTACTTATTTTATTAAATATCATCTCCACCAAACAGGACAAGCTTGCATCTGTTATAGTTTTGGAGAAAAATGTGTTCATTTCATGTATGCGCGAAATGCCTTAAAAATGGCTTTAAAATGGATTTGGAGCATGGAGACGATTATCTCGGGATTGCAAGATAACCAAACAAAACTTTTAGTGGATTTCTACTTATTTTATTAAATATCATCTCTACCAAACAGGACAAGCTTGCATCTGTTATAGTTTTGGAGAAAAATGTGTTCATTTCATGTATGCGCGAAATGCCTTAAAAATGGCTTTAAAATGGATTTGGAGCATAGAGACGATTATCTCGGGATTGCAAGATAACCAAACAAAACTTTTAGTGGATTTCTACTTATTTTATTAAATATCATCTCCACCAAACAGGACAAGCTTGCATCTGTTATAGTTTGGGAGAAAAATGTGTTCATTTCATGTATGCGCGAAATGCCTTAAAAATAACTTTAAAATGGATTTGGAGCATGGAGACGATTATCTCGGGATTGCAAGATAACCAAACAAAACTTTTAGTGGATTTCTACTTATTTTATTAAATATCATCTCCACCAAACAGGACAAGCTTGCATGTGTTATAGTTTTGGAGAAAAATGTGTTCATTTCATGTATGCGCAAAATGCCTTTGAAATGGCTTTAAAATGGATTTGGAGCATGGAGACGATTATCTCAGGATGGCAATATAAACAAACGAAACTTTTAGTAGATTTCTACTTATTTTATTAAATATTATCTCGACCAAACAGGACAAGCTTGCATCTGTTATAGTTTTGGAGAAAAATGTGTTCATTTCATGTATGCGCGAAATGCCTTAAAAATGGCTTTAAAATGGATTTGGAGCATGGAGACGATTATCTCGGGATTGCAAGATAACCAAACAAAACTTTTAGTGGATTTCTACTTATTTTATTAAATATCATCTCCACCAAACAGGACAAGCTTGCATCTGTTATAGTTTTGGAGAAAAATGTGTTCATTTCATGTATGCGCGAAATGCCTTAAAAATGGCTTTAAAATGGATTTGGAGCATGGAGACGATTATCTCGGGATTGCAATATAACCAAACAAAACTTTTAGTGGATTTCTACTTATTTTATTAAATATCATCTCTACCAAACAGGACAAGCTTGCATCTGTTATAGTTTTGGAGAAAAATGTGTTCATTTCATGTATGCGCGAAATGCCTTAAAAATGGCTTTAAAATGGATTTGGAGCATAGAGACGATTATCTCGGGATTGCAAGATAACCAAACAAAACTTTTAGTGGATTTCTACTTATTTTATTAAATATCATCTCCACCAAACAGGACAAGCTTGCATCTGTTATAGTTTTGGAGAAAAATGTGTTCATTTCATGTATGCGCGAAATGCCTTAAAAATAACTTTAAAATGGATTTGGAGCATGGAGACGATTATCTCGGGATTGCAAGATAACCAAACAAAACTTTTAGTGGATTTCTACTTATTTTATTAAATATCATCTCCACCAAACAGGACAAGCTTGCATGTGTTATAGTTTTGGAGAAAAATGTGTTCATTTCATGTATGCGCAAAATGCCTTTGAAATGGCTTTAAAATGGATTTGGAGCATGGAGACGATTATCTCAGGATGGCAATATAAACAAACGAAACTTTTAGTAGATTTCTACTTATTTTATTAAATATTATCTCGACCAAACAGGACAAGCTTGCATCTGTTATAGTTTTGGAGAAAAATGTGTTCATTTCATGTATGCGCGAAATGCCTTAAAAATGGCTTTAAAATGGATTTGGAGCATGGAGACGATTATCTCGGGATTGCAAGATAACCAAACAAAACTTTTAGTGGATTTCTACTTATTTTATTAAATATCATCTCCACCAAACAGGACAAGCTTGCATCTGTTATAGTTTTGGAGAAAAATGTGTTCATTTCATGTATGCGCGAAATGCCTTAAAAATGGCTTTAAAATGGATTTGGAGCATGGAGACGATTATCTCGGGATTGCAAGATAACCAAACAAAACTTTTAGTGGATTTCTACTTATTTTATTAAATATCATCTCCACCAAACAGGACAAGCTTGCATGTGTTATAGTTTTGGAGAAAAATGTGTTCATTTCATGTATGCGCAAAATGCCTTTGAAATGGCTTTAAAATGGATTTGGAGCATGGAGACGATTATCTCAGGATGGCAATATAAACAAACGAAACTTTTAGTAGATTTCTACTTATTTTATTAAATATTATCTCCACCAAACAGGACAAGCTTGCATCTGTTATAGTTTTGGAGAAAAATGTGTTCATTTTATGTATGCGCGAAATGCCTTAAAAATGGCTTTAAAATGGATTTGGAGCATGGAGACGATTATCTCGGGATTGCAAGATAACCAAACAAAACTTTTAGTGGATTTCTACTTATTTTATTAAATATCATCTCCACCAAACAGGACAAGCTTGCATCTGTTATAGTTTTGGAGAAAAATGTGTTCATTTCATGTATGCGCGAAATGCCTTAAAAATGGCTTTAAAATGGATTTGGAGCATGGAGACGATAATCTCGGGATTGCAAGATAACCAAACAAAACTTTTAGTGGATTTCTACTTATTTTATTAAATATCATCTCCACCAAACAGGACAAGCTTGCATCTGTTATAGTTTTGGAGAAAAATGTGTTCATTTCATGTATGCGCGAAATGCCTTAAAAATGGCTTTAAAATGGATTTGGAGCATGGAGACGATTATCTCGGGATTGCAAGATAACCAAACAAAACTTTTAGTGGATTTCTACTTATTTTATTAAATATCATCTCCACCAAACAGGAGAAGCTTGCATCTGTTATAGTTTTGGAGAAAAATGTGTTCATTTCATGTATGCGCGAAATGCCTTAAAAATAACTTTAAAATGGATTTGGAGCATGGAGACGATTATCTCGGGATTGCAAGATAACCAAACAAAACTTTTAGTGGATTTCTACTTATTTTATTAAATATCATCTCCACCAAACAGGACAAGCTTGCATGTGTTATAGTTTTGGAGAAAATGTGTTCATTTCATGTATGCGCAAAATGCCTTTGAAATGGCTTTAAAATGGATTTGGAGCATGGAGACGATTATCTCAGGATGGCAATATAAACAAACGAAACTTTTAGTAGATTTCTACTTATTTTATTAAATATTATCTCGACCAAACAGGACAAGCTTGCATCTGTTATAGTTTTGGAGAAAAATGTGTTCATTTCATGTATGCGCGAAATGCCTTAAAATGGCTTTAAAATGGATTTGGAGCATGGAGACGATTATCTCGGGATTGCAAGATAACCAAACAAAACTTTTAGTGGATTTCTACTTATTTTATTAAATATCATCTCCACCAAACAGGACAAGCTTGCATCTGTTATAGTTTTGGAGAAAAATGTGTTCATTTCATGTATGCGCGAAATGCCTTAAAAATGGCTTTAAAATGGATTTGGAGCATGGAGACGATTATCTCGGGATTGCAAGATAACCAAACAAAACTTTTAGTGGATTTCTACTTATTTTATTAAATATCATCTCCACCAAACAGGACAAGCTTGCATCTGTTATAGTTTTGGAGAAAAATGTGTTCATTTCATGTATGCGCGAAATGCCTTAAAAATGGCTTTAAAATGGATTTGGAGCATGGAGACGATTATCTCGGGATTGCAAGATAACCAAACAAAACTTTTAGTGGATTTCTACTTATTTTATTAAATATCATCTCCACCAAACAGGACAAGCTTGCATCTGTTATAGTTTTGGAGAAAAATGTGTTCATTTCATGTATGCGCGAAATGCCTTAAAAATGGCTTTAAAATGGATTTGGAGCATGGAGACGATTATCTCGGGATTGCAAGATAACCAAACAAAACTTTTAGTGGATTTCTACTTATTTTATTAAATATCATCTCCACCAAACAGGACAAGCTTGCATCTGTTATAGTTTTGGAGAAAAATGTGTTCATTTCATGTATGCGCGAAATGCCTTAAAAATGGCTTTAAAATGGATTTGGAGCATGGAGACGATTATCTCGGGATTGCAAGATAACCAAACAAAACTTTTAGTGGATTTCTACTTATTTTATTAAATATCATCTCCACCAAACAGGACAAGCTTGCATCTGTTATAGTTTTGGAGAAAAATGTGTTCATTTCATGTATGCGCGAAATGCCTTAAAAATGGCTTTAAAATGGATTTGGAGCATGGAGACGATTATCTCGGGATTGCAAGATAACCAAACAAAACTTTTAGTGGATTTCTACTTATTTTATTAAATATCATCTCCACCAAACAGGACAAGCTTGCATCTGTTATAGTTTTGGAGAAAAATGTGTTCATTTCATGTATGCGCGAATTGCCTTAAAAATGGCTTTAAAATAGATTTGGAGCATGGAGACGATTATCTCGGGATTGCAAGATAACCAAACAAAACTTTTAGTGGATTTCTACTTATTTTATTAAATATCATCTCCACCAAACAGGACAAGCTTGCATCTGTTATAGTTTTGGAGAAAAATGTGTTCATTTCATGTATGCGCGAAATGCCTTAAAAATGGCTTTAAAATGGATTTGGAGCATGGAGACGATTATCTCGGGATTGCAAGATAACCAAACAAAACTTTTAGTGGATTTCTACTTATTTTATTAAATATCATCTCCACCAAACAGGACAAGCTTGCATCTGTTATAGTTTTGGAGAAAAATGTGTTCATTTCATGTATGCGCGAAATGCCTTAAAAATGGCTTTAAAATGGATTTGGAGCATGGAGACGATTATCTCGGGTTTTTCAAGATAACCAAACAAAACTTTTAGTGGATTTCTACTTATTTTATTAAATATCATCTCCACCAAACAGGACAAGCTTGCATCTGTTATAGTTTTGGAGAAAAATGTGTTCATTTCATGTATGCGCGAAATGCCTTAAAAATGGCTTTAAAATGGATTTGGAGCATGGAGACGATTATCTCGGGATTGCAAGATAACCAAACAAAACTTTTAGTGGATTTCTACTTATTTTATTAAATATCATCTCCACCAAACAGGACAAGCTTGCATCTGTTATAGTTTTGGAGAAAAATGTGTTCATTTCATGTATGCGCGAAATGCTTTAAAAATGGCTTTAAAATGGATTTGGAGCATGGAGACGATTATCTCGGGATTGCAAGATAACCAAACAAAACTTTTAGTGGATTTCTACTTATTTTATTAAATATCATCTCCACCAAACAGGACAAGCTTGCATCTGTTATAGTTTTGGAGAAAAATGTGTTCATTTCATGTATGCGCGAAATGCTTTAAAAATGGCTTTAAAATGGATTTGGAGCATGGAGACGATTATCTCGGGATTGCAAGATAACCAAACAAAACTTTTAGTGGATTTCTACTTATTTTATTAAATATCATCTCCACCAAACAGGACAAGCTTGCATCTGTTATAGTTTTGGAGAAAAATGTGTTCATTTCATGTATGCGCGAAATGCTTTAAAAATGGCTTTAAAATGGATTTGGAGCATGGAGACGATTATCTCGGGATTGCAAGATAACCAAACAAAACTTTTAGTGGATTTCTACTTATTTTATTAAATATCATCTCCACCAAACAGGACAAGCTTGCATCTGTTATAGTTTTGGAGAAAAATGTGTTCATTTCATGTATGCGCGAAATGCCTTAAAAATGGCTTTAAAATGGATTTGGAGCATGGAGACGATTATCTCGGGATTGCAAGATAACCAAACAAAACTTTTAGTGGATTTCTACTTATTTTATTAAATATCATCTCCACCAAACAGGACAAGCTTGCATCTGTTATAGTTTTGGAGAAAAATGTGTTCATTTCATGTATGCGCGAAATGCCTTAAAATGGCTTTAAAATGGATTTGGAGCATGGAGACGATTATCTCGGGATTGCAAGATAACCAAACAAAACTTTTAGTGGATTTCTACTTATTTTATTAAATATCATCTCCACCAAACAGGACAAGCTTGCATCTGTTATAGTTTTGGAGAAAAATGTGTTCATTTCATGTATGCGCGAAATGCTTTAAAAATGGCTTTAAAATGGATTTGGAGCATGGAGACGATTATCTCGGGATTGCAAGATAACCAAACAAAACTTTTAGTGGATTTCTACTTATTTTATTAAATATCATCTCCACCAAACAGGACAAGCTTGCATCTGTTATAGTTTTGGAGAAAAATGTGTTCATTTCATGTATGCGCGAAATGCCTTAAAAATGGCTTTAAAATGGATTTGGAGCATGGAGACGATTATCTCGGGATTGCAAGATAACCAAACAAAACTTTTAGTGGATTTCTACTTATTTTATTAAATATCATCTCCACCAAACAGGACAAGCTTGCATGTGTTATAGTTTTGGAGAAAAATGTGTTCATTTCATGTATGCGCAAAATGCCTTTGAAATGGCTTTAAAATGGATTTGGAGCATGGAGACGATTATCTCGGGATTGCAAGATAACCAAACAAAACTTTTAGTGGATTTCTACTTATTTTATTAAATATCATCTCCACCAAACAGGACAAGCTTGCATCTGTTATAGTTTTGGAGAAAAATGTGTTCATTTCATGTATGCGCGAAATGCTTTAAAAATGGCTTTAAAATGGATTTGGAGCATGGAGACGATTATCTCGGGATTGCAAGATAACCAAACAAAACTTTTAGTGGATTTCTACTTATTTTATTAAATATCATCTCCACCAAACAGGACAAGCTTGCATCTGTTATAGTTTTGGAGAAAAATGTGTTCATTTCATGTATGCGCGAAATGCCTTAAAAATGGCTTTAAAATGGATTTGGAGCATGGAGACGATTATCTCGGGATTGCAAGATAACCAAACAAAACTTTTAGTGGATTTCTACTTATTTTATTAAATATCATCTCCACCAAACAGGACAAGCTTGCATCTGTTATAGTTTTGGAGAAAAATGTGTTCATTTCATGTATGCGCGAAATGCCTTAAAAATGGCTTTAAAATGGATTTGGAGCATGGAGACGATTATCTCGGGATTGCAAGATAACCAAACAAAACTTTTAGTGGATTTCTACTTATTTTATTAAATATCATCTCCACCAAACAGGACAAGCTTGCATCTGTTATAGTTTTGGAGAAAAATGTGTTTATTTCATGTATGCGCGAAATACCTTAAAAATGGCTTTAAAATGGATTTGGAGCATGGAGACGATTATCTCGGGATTGCAAGATAACCAAACAAAACTTTTAGTGGATTTCTACTTATTTTATTAAATATCATCTCCACCAAACAGGACAAGCTTGCATGTGTTATAGTTTTGGAGAAAAATGTGTTCATTTCATGTATGCGCAAAATGCCTTTGAAATGGCTTTAAAATGGATTTGGAGCATGGAGACGATTATCTCAGGATGGCAATATAAACAAACGAAACTTTTAGTAGATTTCTACTTATTTTATTAAATATTATCTCCACCAAACAGGACAAGCTTGCATCTGTTATAGTTTTGGAGAAAAATGTGTTCATTTTATGTATGCGCGAAATGCCTTAAAAATGGCTTTAAAATGGATTTGGAGCATGGAGACGATTATCTCGGGATTGCAAGATAACCAAACAAAACTTTTAGTGGATTTCTACTTATTTTATTAAATATCATCTCCACCAAACAGGACAAGCTTGCATCTGTTATAGTTTTGGAGAAAAATGTGTTCATTTCATGTATGCGCGAAATGCCTTAAAAATGGCTTTAAAATGGATTTGGAGCATGGAGACGATTATCTCGGGATTGCAAGATAACCAAACAAAACTTTTAGTGGATTTCTACTTATTTTATTAAATATCATCTCCACCAAACAGGACAAGCTTGCATCTGTTATAGTTTTGGAGAAAAATGTGTTTATTTCATGTATGCGCGAAATGCCTTAAAAATGGCTTTAAAATGGATTTGGAGCATGGAGACGATTATCTCGGGATTGCAAGATAACCAAACAAAACTTTTAGTGGATTTCTACTTATTTTATTAAATATCATCTCCACCAAACAGGACAAGCTTGCATGTGTTATAGTTTTGGAGAAAAATGTGTTCATTTCATGTATGCGCAAAATGCCTTTGAAATGGCTTTAAAATGGATTTGGAGCATGGAGACGATTATCTCAGGATGGCAATATAAACAAACGAAACTTTTAGTAGATTTCTACTTATTTTATTAAATATTATCTCCACCAAACAGGACAAGCTTGCATCTGTTATAGTTTTGGAGAAAAATGTGTTCATTTCATGTATGCGCGAAATGCCTTAAAAATGGCTTTAAAATGGATTTGGAGCATGGAGACGATTATCTCGGGATTGCAAGATAACCAAACAAAACTTTTAGTGGATTTCTACTTATTTTATTAAATATCATCTCCACCAAACAGGACAAGCTTGCATCTGTTATAGTTTTGGAGAAAAATGTGTTCATTTCATGTATGCGCGAAATGCCTTAAAAAGGGCTTTAAAATGGATTTGGAGCATGGAGACGATTATCTCGGGATTGCAAGATAACCAAACAAAACTTTTAGTGGATTTCTACTTATTTTATTAAATATCATTTCCACCAAACAGGACAAGCTTGCATCTGTTATAGTTTTGGAGAAAAATGTGTTCATTTCATGTATGCGCGAAATGCCTTAAAAATGGCTTTAAAATGGATTTGGAGCATGGAGACGATTATCTCGGGATTGCAAGATAACCAAACAAAACTTTTAGTGGATTTCTACTTATTTTATATAATATCATCTCCACCAAACAGGAC
Organism: Anomaloglossus baeobatrachus; assembly: GCF_048569485.1. NCBI lineage: Eukaryota > Metazoa > Chordata > Amphibia > Anura > Aromobatidae > Anomaloglossus > Anomaloglossus baeobatrachus. Next base: position 39,767 of record NW_027442422.1, on the reverse strand, counting down.
AAGCTTGCATCTGTTATAGTTTTGGAGAAAAATGTGTTCATTTCATGTATGCGCGAAATGCCTTAAAAATGGCTTTAAAATGGATTTGGAGCATGGAGACGATTATCTCGGGATTGCAAGATAACCAAACAAAACTTTTAGTGGATTTCTACTTATTTTATTAAATATCATCTCCACCAAACAGGACAAGCTTGCATCTGTTATAGTTTTGGAGAAAAATGTGTTCATTTCATGTATGCGCGAAATGCCTTAAAAATGGCTTTAAAATGGATTTGGAGCATGGAGACGATTATCTCGGGATTGCAAGATAACCAAACAAAACTTTTAGTGGATTTCTACTTATTTTATTAAATATCATCTCCACCAAACAGGACAAGCTTGCATCTGTTATAGTTTTGGAGAAAAATGTGTTCATTTCATGTATGCGCGAAATGCCTTAAAAATGGCTTTAAAATGGATTTGGAGCATGGAGACGATTATCTCGGGTTTTTCAAGATAACCAAACAAAACTTTTAGTGGATTTCTACTTATTTTATTAAATATCATCTCCACCAAACAGGACAAGCTTGCATCTGTTATAGTTTTGGAGAAAAATGTGTTCATTTCATGTATGCGCGAAATGCCTTAAAAATGGCTTTAAAATGGATTTGGAGCATGGAGACGATTATCTCGGGATTGCAAGATAACCAAACAAAACTTTTAGTGGATTTCTACTTATTTTATTAAATATCATCTCCACCAAACAGGACAAGCTTGCATCTGTTATAGTTTTGGAGAAAAATGTGTTCATTTCATGTATGCGCGAAATGCCTTAAAAATGGCTTTAAAATGGATTTGGAGCATGGAGACGATTATCTCGGGATTGCAAGATAACCAAACAAAACTTTTAGTGGATTTCTACTTATTTTATTAAATATCATCTCCACCAAACAGGACAAGCTTGCATCTGTTATAGTTTTGGAGAAAAATGTGTTCATTTCATGTATGCGCGAAATGCCTTAAAAATGGCTTTAAAATGGATTTGGAGCATGGAGACGATTATCTCGGGTTTGCAAGATAACCAAACAAAACTTTTAGTGGATTTCTACTTATTTTATTAAATATCATCTCCACCAAACAGGACAAGCTTGCATGTGTTATAGTTTTGGAGAAAAATGTGTTCATTTCATGTATGCGCGAAATGCCTTAAAAATGGCTTTAAAATGGATTTGGAGCATGGAGACGATTATCTCGGGATTGCAAGATAACCAAACAAAACTTTTAGTGGATTTCTACTTATTTTATTAAATATCATCTCCACCAAACAGGACAAGCTTGCATCTGTTATAGTTTTGGAGAAAAATGTGTTCATTTCATGTATGCGCGAAATGCCTTAAAAATGGCTTTAAAATGGATTTGGAGCATGGAGACGATTATCTCGGGATTGCAAGATAACCAAACAAAACTTTTAGTGGATTTCTACTTATTTTATTAAATATCATCTCCACCAAACAGGACAAGCTTGCATCTGTTATAGTTTTGGAGAAAAATGTGTTCATTTCATGTATGCGCGAAATGCCTTAAAAATGGCTTTAAAATGGATTTGGAGCATGGAGACGATTATCTCGGGATTGCAAGATAACCAAACAAAACTTTTAGTGGATTTCTACTTATTTTATTAAATATCATCTCCACCAAACAGGACAAGCTTGCATCTGTTATAGTTTTGGAGAAAAATGTGTTCATTTATGTATGCGCGAATTGCCTTAAAAATGGCTTTAAAATAGATTTGGAGCATGGAGACGATTATCTCGGGATTGCAAGATAACCAAACAAAACTTTTAGTGGATTTCTACTTATTTTATTAAATATCATCTCCACCAAACAGGACAAGCTTGCATCTGTTATAGTTTTGGAGAAAAATGTGTTCATTTCATGTATGCGCGAAATGCCTTAAAAATGGCTTTAAAATGGATTTGGAGCATGGAGACGATTATCTCGGGATTGCAAGATAACCAAACAAAACTTTTAGTGGATTTCTACTTATTTTATTAAATATCATCTCCACCAAACAGGACAAGCTTGCATCTGTTATAGTTTTGGAGAAAAATGTGTTCATTTCATGTATGCGCGAAATGCCTTAAAAATGGCTTTAAAATGGATTTGGAGCATGGAGACGATTATCTCGGGTTTTTCAAGATAACCAAACAAAACTTTTAGTGGATTTCTACTTATTTTATTAAATATCATCTCCACCAAACAGGACAAGCTTGCATCTGTTATAGTTTTGGAGAAAAATGTGTTCATTTCATGTATGCGCGAAATGCCTTAAAAATGGCTTTAAAATGGATTTGGAGCATGGAGACGATTATCTCGGGATTGCAAGATAACCAAACAAAACTTTTAGTGGATTTCTACTTATTTTATTAAATATCATCTCCACCAAACAGGACAAGCTTGCATCTGTTATAGTTTTGGAGAAAAATGTGTTCATTTCATGTATGCGCGAAATGCCTTAAAAATGGCTTTAAAATGGATTTGGAGCATGGAGACGATTATCTCGGGATTGCAAGATAACCAAACAAAACTTTTAGTGGATTTCTACTTATTTTATTAAATATCATCTCCACCAAACAGGACAAGCTTGCATCTGTTATAGTTTTGGAGAAAAATGTGTTCATTTCATGTATGCGCGAAATGCTTTAAAAATGGCTTTAAAATGGATTTGGAGCATGGAGACGATTATCTCGGGATTGCAAGATAACCAAACAAAACTTTTAGTGGATTTCTACTTATTTTATTAAATATCATCTCCACTAAACAGGACAAGCTTGCATCTGTTATAGTTTTGGAGAAAAATGTGTTCATTTCATGTATGCGCGAAATGCCTTAAAAATGGCTTTAAAATGGATTTGGAGCATGGAGACGATTATCTCGGGATTGCAAGATAACCAAACAAAACTTTTAGTGGATTTCTACTTATTTTATTAAATATCATCTCCACCAAACAGGACAAGCTTGCATGTGTTATAGTTTTGGAGAAAAATGTGTTCATTTCATGTATGCGCAAAATGCCTTTGAAATGGCTTTAAAATGGATTTGGAGCATGGAGACGATTATCTCGGGATTGCAAGATAACCAAACAAAACTTTTAGTGGATTTCTACTTATTTTATTAAATATCATCTCCACCAAACAGGACAAGCTTGCATCTGTTATAGTTTTGGAGAAAAATGTGTTCATTTCATGTATGCGCGAAATGCTTTAAAAATGGCTTTAAAATGGATTTGGAGCATGGAGACGATTATCTCGGGATTGCAAGATAACCAAACAAAACTTTTAGTGGATTTCTACTTATTTTATTAAATATCATCTCCACCAAACAGGACAAGCTTGCATCTGTTATAGTTTTGGAGAAAAATGTGTTCATTTCATGTATGCGCGAAATGCCTTAAAAATGGCTTTAAAATGGATTTGGAGCATGGAGACGATTATCTCGGGATTGCAAGATAACCAAACAAAACTTTTAGTGGATTTCTACTTATTTTATTAAATATCATCTCCACCAAACAGGACAAGCTTGCATCTGTTATAGTTTTGGAGAAAAATGTGTTCATTTCATGTATGCGCGAAATGCCTTAAAAATGGCTTTAAAATGGATTTGGAGCATGGAGACGATTATCTCGGGATTGCAAGATAACCAAACAAAACTTTTAGTGGATTTCTACTTATTTTATTAAATATCATCTCCACCAAACAGGACAAGCTTGCATCTGTTATAGTTTTGGAGAAAAATGTGTTCATTTCATGTATGCGCGAAATGCTTTAAAAATGGCTTTAAAATGGATTTGGAGCATGGAGACGATTATCTCGGGATTGCAAGATAACCAAACAAAACTTTTAGTGGATTTCTACTTATTTTATTAAATATCATCTCCACCAAACAGGACAAGCTTGCATCTGTTATAGTTTTGGAGAAAAATGTGTTCATTTCATGTATGCGCGAAATGCCTTAAAAATGGCTTTAAAATGGATTTGGAGCATGGAGACGATTATCTCGGGATTGCAAGATAACCAAACAAAACTTTTAGTGGATTTCTACTTATTTTATTAAATATCATCTCCACCAAACAGGACAAGCTTGCATGTGTTATAGTTTTGGAGAAAAATGTGTTCATTTCATGTATGCGCAAAATGCCTTTGAAATGGCTTTAAAATGGATTTGGAGCATGGAGACGATTATCTCGGGATTGCAAGATAACCAAACAAAACTTTTAGTGGATTTCTACTTATTTTATTAAATATCATCTCCACCAAACAGGACAAGCTTGCATCTGTTATAGTTTTGGAGAAAAATGTGTTCATTTCATGTATGCGCGAAATGCTTTAAAAATGGCTTTAAAATGGATTTGGAGCATGGAGACGATTATCTCGGGATTGCAAGATAACCAAACAAAACTTTTAGTGGATTTCTACTTATTTTATTAAATATCATCTCCACCAAACAGGACAAGCTTGCATCTGTTATAGTTTTGGAGAAAAATGTGTTCATTTCATGTATGCGCGAAATGCCTTAAAAATGGCTTTAAAATGGATTTGGAGCATGGAGACGATTATCTCGGGATTGCAAGATAACCAAACAAAACTTTTAGTGGATTTCTACTTATTTTATTAAATATCATCTCCACCAAACAGGACAAGCTTGCATCTGTTATAGTTTTGGAGAAAAATGTGTTCATTTCATGTATGCGCGAAATGCCTTAAAAATGGCTTTAAAATGGATTTGGAGCATGGAGACGATTATCTCGGGATTGCAAGATAACCAAACAAAACTTTTAGTGGATTTCTACTTATTTTATTAAATATCATCTCCACCAAACAGGACAAGCTTGCATCTGTTATAGTTTTGGAGAAAAATGTGTTCATTTCATGTATGCGCGAAATGCCTTAAAAATGGCTTTAAAATGGATTTGGAGCATGGAGACGATTATCTCGGGATTGCAAGATAACCAAACAAAACTTTTAGTGGATTTCTACTTATTTTATTAAATATCATCTCCACCAAACAGGACAAGCTTGCATCTGTTATAGTTTTGGAGAAAAATGTGTTCATTTCATGTATGCGCGAAATGCCTTAAAAATGGCTTTAAAATGGATTTGGAGCATGGAGACGATTATCTCGGGATTGCAAGATAACCAAACAAAACTTTTAGTGGATTTCTACTTATTTTATTAAATATCATCTCCACCAAACAGGACAAGCTTGCATCTGTTATAGTTTTGGAGAAAAATGTGTTCATTTCATGTATGCGCGAAATGCCTTAAAAATGGCTTTAAAATGGATTTGGAGCATGGAGACGATTATCTCGGAATTGCAAGATAACCAAACAAAACTTTTAGTGGATTTCTACTTATTTTATTAAATATCATCTCCACCAAACAGGACAAGCTTGCATCTGTTATAGTTTTGGAGAAAAATGTGTTCATTTCATGTATGCGCGAAATGCCTTAAAAATGGCTTTAAAATGGATTTGGAGCATGGAGACGATTATCTCGGGATTGCAAGATAACCAAACAAAACTTTTAGTGGATTTCTACTTATTTTATTAAATATCATCTCCACCAAACAGGACAAGCTTGCATCTGTTATAGTTTTGGAGAAAAATGTGTTCATTTCATGTATGCGCGAAATGCCTTAAAAATGGCTTTAAAATGGATTTGGAGCATGGAGACGATTATCTCGGGATTGCAAGATAACCAAACAAAACTTTTAGTGGATTTCTACTTATTTTATTAAATATCATCTCCACCAAACAGGACAAGCTTGCATCTGTTATAGTTTTGGAGAAAAATGTGTTCATTTCATGTATGCGCGAATTGCCTTAAAAATGGCTTTAAAATGGATTTGGAGCATGGAGACGATTATCTCGGGATTGCAAGATAACCAAACAAAACTTTTAGTGGATTTCTACTTATTTTATTAAATATCATCTCCACCAAACAGGACAAGCTTGCATCTGTTATAGTTTTGGAGAAAAATGTGTTCATTTCATGTATGCGCGAAATGCCTTAAAAATGGCTTTAAAATGGATTTGGAGCATGGAGACGATTATCTCGGGATTGCAAGATAACCAAACAAAACTTTTAGTGGATTTCTACTTATTTTATTAAATATCATCTCCACCAAACAGGACAAGCTTGCATCTGTTATAGTTTTGGAGAAAAATGTGTTCATTTCATGTATGCGCGAAATGCCTTAAAAATGGCTTTAAAATGGATTTGGAGCATGGAGACGATTATCTCGGGTTTTTCAATATAACCAAACAAAACTTTTAGTGGATTTCTACTTATTTTATTAAATATCATCTCCACCAAACAGGACAAGCTTGCATCTGTTATAGTTTTGGAGAAAAATGTGTTCATTTCATGTATGCGCGAAATGCCTTAAAAATGGCTTTAAAATGGATTTGGAGCATGGAGACGATTATCTCGGGATTGCAAGATAACCAAACAAAACTTTTAGTGGATTTCTACTTATTTTATTAAATATCATCTCCACCAAACAGGACAAGCTTGCATCTGTTATAGTTTTGGAGAAAAATGTGTTCATTTCATGTATGCGCGAAATGCCTTAAAAATGGCTTTAAAATGGATTTGGAGCATGGAGACGATTATCTCGGGATTGCAAGATAACCAAACAAAACTTTTAGTGGATTTCTACTTATTTTATTAATCATCATCTCCACCAAACAGGACAAGCTTGCATCTGTTATAGTTTTGGAGAAAAATGTGTTCTCTTCATGTATGCGCGAAATGCTTTAAAAATGGCTTTAAAATGGATTTGGAGCATGGAGACGATTATCTCGGGATTGCAAGATAACCAAACAAAACTTTTAGTGGATTTCTACTTATTTTATTAAATATCATCTCCACCAAACAGGACAAGCTTGCATCTGTTATAGTTTTGGAGAAAAATGTGTTCATTTCATGTATGCGCGAAATGCCTTAAAAATGGCTTTAAAATGGATTTGGAGCATGGAGACGATTATCTCGGGATTGCAAGATAACCAAACAAAACTTTTAGTGGATTTCTACTTATTTTATTAAATATCATCTCCACCAAACAGGACAAGCTTGCATGTGTTATAGTTTTGGAGAAAAATGTGTTCATTTCATGTATGCGCAAAATGCCTTTGAAATGGCTTTAAAATGGATTTGGAGCATGGAGACGATTATCTCGGGATTGCAAGATAACCAAACAAAACTTTTAGTGGATTTCTACTTATTTTATTAAATATCATCTCCACCAAACAGGACAAGCTTGCATCTGTTATAGTTTTGGAGAAAAATGTGTTCATTTCATGTATGCGCGAAATGCTTTAAAAATGGCTTTAAAATGGATTTGGAGCATGGAGACGATTATCTCGGGATTGCAAGATAACCAAACAAAACTTTTAGTGGATTTCTACTTATTTTATTAAATATCATCTCCACCAAACAGGACAAGCTTGCATCTGTTATAGTTTTGGAGAAAAATGTGTTCATTTCATGTATGCGCGAAATGCCTTAAAAATGGCTTTAAAATGGATTTGGAGCATGGAGACGATTATCTCGGGATTGCAAGATAACCAAACAAAACTTTTAGTGGATTTCTACTTATTTTATTAAATATCATCTCCACCAAACAGGACAAGCTTGCATCTGTTATAGTTTTGGAGAAAAATGTGTTCATTTCATGTATGCGCGAAATGCCTTAAAAATGGCTTTAAAATGGATTTGGAGCATGGAGACGATTATCTCGGGATTGCAAGATAACCAAACAAAACTTTTAGTGGATTTCTACTTATTTTATTAAATATCATCTCCACCAAACAGGACAAGCTTGCATGTGTTATAGTTTTGGAGAAAAATGTGTTCATTTCATGTATGCGCAAAATGCCTTTGAAATGGCTTTAAAATGGATTTGGAGCATGGAGACGATTATCTCAGGATGGCAATATAAACAAACGAAACTTTTAGTAGATTTCTACTTATTTTATTAAATATTATCTCCACCAAACAGGACAAGCTTGCATCTGTTATAGTTTTGGAGAAAAATGTGTTCATTTTATGTATGCGCGAAATGCCTTAAAAATGGCTTTAAAATGGATTTGGAGCATGGAGACGATTATCTCGGGATTGCAAGATAACCAAACAAAACTTTTAGTGGATTTCTACTTATTTTATTAAATATCATCTCCACCAAACAGGACAAGCTTGCATCTGTTATAGTTTTGGAGAAAAATGTGTTCATTTCATGTATGCGCGAAATGCCTTAAAAATGGCTTTAAAATGGATTTGGAGCATGGAGACGATTATCTCGGGATTGCAAGATAACCAAACAAAACTTTTAGTGGATTTCTACTTATTTTATTAAATATCATCTCCACCAAACAGGACAAGCTTGCATCTGTTATAGTTTTGGAGAAAAATGTGTTCATTTCATGTATGCGCGAAATGCTTTAAAAATGGCTTTAAAATGGATTTGGAGCATGGAGACGATTATCTCAGGATGGCAATATAAACAAACGAAACTTTTAGTAGATTTCTACTTATTTTATTAAATATTATCTCCACCAAACAGGACAAGCTTGCATCTGTTATAGTTTTGGAGAAAAATGTGTTCATTTCATGTATGCGCGAAATGCCTTAAAAATGGCTTTAAAATGGATTTGGAGCATGGAGACGATTATCTCGGGATTGCAAGATAACCAAACAAAACTTTTAGTGGATTTCTACTTATTTTATTAAATATCATCTCCACCAAACAGGACAAGCTTGCATCTGTTATAGTTTTGGAGAAAAATGTGTTCATTTCATGTATGCGCGAAATGCCTTAAAAAGGGCTTTAAAATGGATTTGGAGCATGGAGACGATTATCTCGGGATTGCAAGATAACCAAACAAAACTTTTAGTGGATTTCTACTTATTTTATTAAATATCATCTCCACCAAACAGGACAAGCTTGCATCTGTTATAGTTTTGGAGAAAAATGTGTTCATTTCATGTATGCGCGAAATGCCTTAAAAATGGCTTTAAAATGGATTTGGAGCATGGAGACGATTATCTCGGGATTGCAAGATAACCAAACAAAACTTTTAGTGGATTTCTACTTATTTTATATAATATCATCTCCACCAAACAGGACAAGCTTGCATCTGTTATAGTTTTGGAGAAAAATGTGTTCATTTCATGTATGCGCGAAATGCCTTAAAAATGGCTTTAAAATGGATTTGGAGCATGGAGACGATTATCTCGGGATTGCAAGATAACCAAACAAAACTTTTAGTGGATTTCTACTTATTTTATTAAATATCATCTCCACCAAACAGGACAAGCTTGCATCTGTTATAGTTTTGGAGAAAAATGTGTTCATTTCATGTATGCGCGAAATGCCTTAAAAATGGCTTTAAAATGGATTTGGAGCATGGAGACGATTATCTCGGGATTGCAAGATAACCAAACAAAACTTTTAGTGGATTTCTACTTATTTTATTAAATATCATCTCCACCAAACAGGACAAGCTTGCATCTGTTATAGTTTTGGAGAAAAATGTGTTCATTTCATGTATGCGCGAAATGCCTTAAAAATGGCTTTAAAATGGATTTGGAGCATGGAGACGATTATCTCGGGTTTTTCAAGATAACCAAACAAAACTTTTAGTGGATTTCTACTTATTTTATTAAATATCATCTCCACCAAACAGGACAAGCTTGCATCTGTTATAGTTTTGGAGAAAAATGTGTTCATTTCATGTATGCGCGAAATGCCTTAAAAATGGCTTTAAAATGGATTTGGAGCATGGAGACGATTATCTCGGGATTGCAAGATAACCAAACAAAACTTTTAGTGGATTTCTACTTATTTTATTAAATATCATCTCCACCAAACAGGACAAGCTTGCATCTGTTATAGTTTTGGAGAAAAATGTGTTCATTTCATGTATGCGCGAAATGCCTTAAAAATGGCTTTAAAATGGATTTGGAGCATGGAGACGATTATCTCGGGATTGCAAGATAACCAAACAAAACTTTTAGTGGATTTCTACTTATTTTATTAAATATCATCTCCACCAAACAGGACAAGCTTGCATCTGTTATAGTTTTGGAGAAAAATGTGTTCATTTCATGTATGCGCGAAATGCCTTAAAAATGGCTTTAAAATGGATTTGGAGCATGGAGACGATTATCTCGGGATTGCAAGATAACCAAACAAAACTTTTAGTGGATTTCTACTTATTTTATTAATCATCATCTCCACCAAACAGGACAAGCTTGCATCTGTTATAGTTTTGGAGAAAAATGTGTTCATTTCATGTATGCGCGAAATGCTTTAAAAATGGCTTTAAAATGGATTTGGAGCATGGAGACGATTATCTCGGGATTGCAAGATAACCAAACAAAACTTTTAGTGGATTTCTACTTATTTTATTAAATATCATCTCCACCAAACAGGACAAGCTTGCATCTGTTATAGTTTTGGAGAAAAATGTGTTCATTTCATGTATGCGCGAAATGCCTTAAAAATGGCTTTAAAATGGATTTGGAGCATGGAGACGATTATCTCGGGATTGCAAGATAACCAAACAAAACTTTTAGTGGATTTCTACTTATTTTATTAAATATCATCTCCACCAAACAGGACAAGCTTGCATGTGTTATAGTTTTGGAGAAAAATGTGTTCATTTCATGTATGCGCAAAATGCCTTTGAAATGGCTTTAAAATGGATTTGGAGCATGGAGACGATTATCTCGGGATTGCAAGATAACCAAACAAAACTTTTAGTGGATTTCTACTTATTTTATTAAATATCATCTCCACCAAACAGGACAAGCTTGCATCTGTTATAGTTTTGGAGAAAAATGTGTTCATTTCATGTATGCGCGAAATGCTTTAAAAATGGCTTTAAAAAAGATTTGGAGCATGGAGACGATTATCTCGGGATTGCAAGATAACCAAACAAAACTTTTAGTGGATTTCTACTTATTTTATTAAATATCATCTCCACCAAAAAGGACAAGCTTGCATCTGTTATAGTTTTGGAGAAAAATGTGTTCATTTCATGTATGCGCGAAATGCCTTAAAAATGGCTTTAAAATGGATTTGGAGCATGGAGACGATTATCTCGGGATTGCAAGATAACCAAACAAAACTTTTAGTGGATTTCTACTTATTTTATTAAATATCATCTCCACCAAACAGGACAAGCTTGCATCTGTTATAGTTTTGGAGAAAAATGTGTTCATTTCATGTATGCGCGAAATGCCTTAAAAATGGCTTTAAAATGGATTTGGAGCATGGAGACGATTATCTCGGGTTTTTCAATATAACCAAACAAAACTTTTAGTGGATTTCTACTTATTTTATTAAATATCATCTCCACCAAACAGGACAAGCTTGCATCTGTTATAGTTTTGGAGAAAAATGTGTTCATTTCATGTATGCGCGAAATGCCTTAAAAATGGCTTTAAAATGGATTTGGAGCATGGAGACGATTATCTCGGGATTGCAAGATAACCAAACAAAACTTTTAGTGGATTTCTACTTATTTTATTAAATATCATCTCCACCAAACAGGACAAGCTTGCATCTGTTATAGTTTTGGAGAAAAATGTGTTCATTTCATGTATGCGCGAAATGCCTTAAAAATTATTATTATTATTATTATTATTTATTATTATAGCGCCATTTATTCCATGGCGCTTTACAAGTGAAAGAGGGTATACGTACAACAATCATTAACAGTACAAGACAGACTGGTATAGGAGGAGAGAGGACCCTGCCCGCGAGGGCTCACAGTCTACAGGGAATGGGTGATGGTACAATAGGTGAGGACAGAGCTGGTTGCGCAGTGGTCTACTGGGCTGAAGGCTATTGTAGGTTGTAGGCTTGTTGGAAGAGGTGGGTCTTGAGGTTCCTCTTGAAGCTTTCCACGGTCGTGGAGAGTCTGATGTGCTGAGGTAGAGCGTTCCAGAGTATGGGGGATGCACGGGAGAAATCTTGTACACGATTGTGGGAAGAGGAGATAAGAGAGGAGCAGAGAAGGAGATCTTGTGAGGATCTAAGGTTGCGTGCAGGTAGGTACCGGGAGACTAGGTCACAGATGTAGGGAGGAGACAGGTTGTGCATGGCTTTGTATGTCATGGTTAATGTTTTGAACTGGAGTCGTTGGGCGATGGGAAGCCAGTGAAGGGATTGGCAGAGTGGCGAGGCTGGGGAGTAGCGAGGGGAGAGGTGGATTAAGCGGGCTGCAGAGTTTAGGATAGATTGGAGGGGTGCAAGAGTGTTGGAAGGGAGGCCAGAGAGCAGGAGGTTGCAGTAGTCGAGGCGGGAGATGATGAGGGCATGCACTAATGTTTTTGCAGATTCTTGGTTAAGAAAAGCACGGATCCGGGAGATATTTTTGAGTTGTAATCGGCATGAGGTGAAGAGGGCTTGGATGTGTGGCTTGAAGGATAGAGCAGAGTCGAGGGTCACTCCAAGGCAACGAGCTTGTGAGACTGGGGAGAGTGAGCAACCATCAAGTGTGATGGAAAGGCTTGTTGGAGGAGATGAGTGAGGAGGAGGAAAGACAATAAACTCTGTTTTGTCCATGTTAAGTTTTAGGAATCGCGCCGAGAAGAAGGATGAAATAGCAGACAGACATTGTGGAATTTTGGTTAGTAGGGAGGTAATGTCAGGTCCAGAGAGGTAGATCTGTGTGTCATCGGCATAGAGATGATACTGGAAGCCGTGGGACTCTATGAGCTGTCCCAAGCCGAAGGTATAGATGGAGAACAGCAGGGGTCCAAGAACTGAGCCTTGGGGGACACCGACAGATAGGGGGCGAGATGAGGAAGTGGTGTGAGAATGGGAGACGCTGAAAGTTCGGTCGGTTAGGTATGAGGAGATCCAGGATAGGGCCAAGTCTGTGATGCCCAGAGATGAGAGAATCTGTAGTAGGAGGGAATGGTCTACTGTGTCGAAGGCAGAGGACAGGTCCAGGAGGAGGAGGACAGAGTAGTGTCGCTTGGCTTTGGCGGTTAGTAGATCATTGGTGACTTTGGTTAGGGCAGTTTCGGTAGAATGATGTGGTCGGAAGCCAGATTGAAGCCGGTCAAAGAGGGAGCAGGAGGAGAGGTATGAGGACAATTCAAGATGGACATGCTGTTCCAGTAGTTTTGAGGCGTAGGGGAGAAGGGATATGGGGCGATAGTTTGACACAGAGGATGGGTCAAGGGAGGGCTTTTTGAGGATGGGTGTAATAGAGGCATGTTTAAAGCATGAAGGGACTACACCACTTGCTAGTGATAGGTTGAAGAGATGGGTTAGGGCTGGGATGAGGACTGCGGTGATGTTGGGGATGAGGTGCGATGGGAGCGGGTCCAGTGCACAGGTGGTTAGATGTGATCTTGAGAGTAGAGTGGAGAGATTGTTTTCTGTCATGGTGGAGAAGCTGGATTTGGAGGAAGATGGCTGAGTAGCTATGATGAGGGGCTGTGGTGATTGTGGGCCAAAGCTTGCTCTGATGTTGTCAATCTTCCGCTTGAAGAAAGAGGCAAAGTCTTCAGCTGAGATGAGAGGAGAGGGAGGTGGTGCCGGAGGACGAAGGAGAGAATTGAAAGTGTTGAATAGCTGTTTAGGGTTGTGAGAGAAAGAAGATATGAGGGATGAGAAGTAGGTTTGTTTTGCAGCAGTGAGTGTGGACTTGAAAGTGGTGAGGGACTCTTTATATGCAATGAAGTGCTCAGTGGAATGAGACCTCTTCCATCTGCGCTCAGCAATTCTGGAAGCCCGTCTAAGTTCTTTAGTCTGCCTTGTGTGCCAGGGTTGCCTGTTGATTGTGCGGGTTTTGGTGTGTGTGAGGGGGGCAGCTGATTCGAGAGCTGCAGAGATTGTAGTGTTGTATAAAGTTGCAGCGGCATCTGCATCATGTAGAAATGCAATGTCTGTGAGGGGGAGAAGGGACTGAGAAAGGGCATGTAAATCAATGTGTTTGATATTTCTGCGAGGGTGTGAAAATTTGTGGAGGGGGGGTTGCATACTTGGAGAAGAGAGGGAAGAGAATGTGAGTAGGTTGTGGTCAGACAGGGGGAGAGGCGAGTTAGAGAGGTTAGATAGGGAACAAAAATGGCTTTAAAATGGATTTGGAGCATGGAGACGATTATCTCGGGATTGCAAGATAACCAAACAAAACTTTTAGTGGATTTCTACTTATTTTATTAATCATCATCTCCACCAAACAGGACAAGCTTGCATCTGTTATAGTTTTGGAGAAAAATGTGTTCATTTCATGTATGCGCGAAATGCTTTAAAAATGGCTTTAAAATGGATTTGGAGCATGGAGACGATTATCTCGGGATTGCAAGATAACCAAACAAAACTTTTAGTGGATTTCTACTTATTTTATTAAATATCATCTCCACCAAACAGGACAAGCTTGCATCTGTTATAGTTTTGGAGAAAAATGTGTTCATTTCATGTATGCGCGAAATGCCTTAAAAATGGCTTTAAAATGGATTTGGAGCATGGAGACGATTATCTCGGGATTGCAAGATAACCAAACAAAACTTTTAGTGGATTTCTACTTATTTTATTAAATATCATCTCCACCAAACAGGACAAGCTTGCATGTGTTATAGTTTTGGAGAAAAATGTGTTCATTTCATGTATGCGCAAAATGCCTTTGAAATGGCTTTAAAATGGATTTGGAGCATGGAGACGATTATCTCGGGATTGCAAGATAACCAAACAAAACTTTTAGTGGATTTCTACTTATTTTATTAAATATCATCTCCACCAAACAGGACAAGCTTGCATCTGTTATAGTTTTGGAGAAAAATGTGTTCATTTCATGTATGCGCGAAATGCTTTAAAAATGGCTTTAAAATGGATTTGGAGCATGGAGACGATTATCTCGGGATTGCAAGATAACCAAACAAAACTTTTAGTGGATTTCTACTTATTTTATTAAATATCATCTCCACCAAACAGGACAAGCTTGCATCTGTTATAGTTTTGGAGAAAAATGTGTTCATTTCATGTATGCGCGAAATGCCTTAAAAATGGCTTTAAAATGGATTTGGAGCATGGAGACTATTATCTCGGGATTGCAAGATAACCAAACAAAACTTTTAGTGGATTTCTACTTATTTTATTAAATATCATCTCCACCAAACAGGACAAGCTTGCATCTGTTATAGTTTTGGAGAAAAATGTGTTCATTTCATGTATGCGCGAAATGCCTTAAAAATGGCTTTAAAATGGATTTGGAGCATGGAGACGATTATCTCGGGATTGCAAGATAACCAAACAAAACTTTTAGTGGATTTCTACTTATTTTATTAAATATCATCTCCACCAAACAGGACAAGCTTGCATGTGTTATAGTTTTGGAGAAAAATGTGTTCATTTCATGTATGCGCAAAATGCCTTTGAAATGGCTTTAAAATGGATTTGGAGCATGGAGACGATTATCTCAGGATGGCAATATAAACAAACGAAACTTTTAGTAGATTTCTACTTATTTTATTAAATATTATCTCCACCAAACAGGACAAGCTTGCATCTGTTATAGTTTTGGAGAAAAATGTGTTCATTTTATGTATGCGCGAAATGCCTTAAAAATGGCTTTAAAATGGATTTGGAGCATGGAGACGATTATCTCGGGATTGCAAGATAACCAAACAAAACTTTTAGTGGATTTCTACTTATTTTATTAAATATCATCTCCACCAAACAGGACAAGCTTGCATCTGTTATAGTTTTGGAGAAAAATGTGTTCATTTCATGTATGCGCGAAATGCCTTAAAAATGGCTTTAAAATGGATTTGGAGCATGGAGACGATTATCTCGGGATTGCAAGATAACCAAACAAAACTTTTAGTGGATTTCTACTTATTTTATTAAATATCATCTCCACCAAACAGGACAAGCTTGCATCTGTTATAGTTTTGGAGAAAAATGTGTTTATTTCATGTATGCGCGAAATGCCTTAAAAATGGCTTTAAAATGGATTTGGAGCATGGAGACGATTATCTCGGGATTGCAAGATAACCAAACAAAACTTTTAGTGGATTTCTACTTATTTTATTAAATATCATCTCCACCAAACAGGACAAGCTTGCATGTGTTATAGTTTTGGAGAAAAATGTGTTCATTTCATGTATGCGCAAAATGCCTTTGAAATGGCTTTAAAATGGATTTGGAGCATGGAGACGATTATCTCAGGATGGCAATATAAACAAACGAAACTTTTAGTAGATTTCTACTTATTTTATTAAATATTATCTCCACCAAACAGGACAAGCTTGCATCTGTTATAGTTTTGGAGAAAAATGTGTTCATTTCATGTATGCGCGAAATGCCTTAAAAATGGCTTTAAAATGGATTTGGAGCATGGAGACGATTATCTCGGGATTGCAAGATAACCAAACAAAACTTTTAGTGGATTTCTACTTATTTTATTAAATATCATCTCCACCAAACAGGACAAGCTTGCATCTGTTATAGTTTTGGAGAAAAATGTGTTCATTTCATGTATGCGCGAAATGCCTTAAAAAGGGCTTTAAAATGGATTTGGAGCATGGAGACGATTATCTCGGGATTGCAAGATAACCAAACAAAACTTTTAGTGGATTTCTACTTATTTTATTAAATATCATCTCCACCAAACAGGACAAGCTTGCATCTGTTATAGTTTTGGAGAAAAATGTGTTCATTTCATGTATGCGCGAAATGCCTTAAAAATGGCTTTAAAATGGATTTGGAGCATGGAGACGATTATCTCGGGATTGCAAGATAACCAAACAAAACTTTTAGTGGATTTCTACTTATTTTATATAATATCATCTCCACCAAACAGGACAAGCTTGCATCTGTTATAGTTTTGGAGAAAAATGTGTTCATTTCATGTATGCGCGAAATGCCTTAAAAATGGCTTTAAAATGGATTTGGAGCATGGAGACGATTATCTCGGGATTGCAAGATAACCAAACAAAACTTTTAGTGGATTTCTACTTATTTTATTAAATATCATCTCCACCAAACAGGACAAGCTTGCATCTGTTATAGTTTTGGAGAAAAATGTGTTCATTTCATGTATGCGCGAAATGCCTTAAAAATGGCTTTAAAATGGATTTGGAGCATGGAGACGATTATCTCGGGATTGCAAGATAACCAAACAAAACTTTTAGTGGATTTCTACTTATTTTATTAAATATCATCTCCACCAAACAGGACAAGCTTGCATCTGTTATAGTTTTGGAGAAAAATGTGTTCATTTCATGTATGCGCGAAATGCCTTAAAAATGGCTTTAAA
The DNA here is from genome assembly GCF_048569485.1 of Anomaloglossus baeobatrachus. Lineage (NCBI taxonomy): Eukaryota > Metazoa > Chordata > Amphibia > Anura > Aromobatidae > Anomaloglossus > Anomaloglossus baeobatrachus. The sequence continues at coordinate 22,450 of NW_027442422.1, read as the reverse complement.
ATGGATTTGGAGCATGGAGACGATTATCTCGAGTTTTTCAAGATAACCAAACAAAACTTTTAGTGGATTTCTACTTATTTTATTAAATATCATCTCCACCAAACAGGACAAGCTTGCATCTGTTATAGTTTTGGAGAAAAATGTGTTCATTTCATGTATGCGCGAAATGCCTTAAAAATGGCTTTAAAATGGATTTGGAGCATGGAGACGATTATCTCGGGATTGCAAGATAACCAAACAAAACTTTTAGTGGATTTCTACTTATTTTATTAAATATCATCTCCACCAAACAGGACAAGCTTGCATCTGTTATAGTTTTGGAGAAAAATGTGTTCATTTCATGTATGCGCGAAATGCCTTAAAAATGGCTTTAAAATGGATTTGGAGCATGGAGACGATTATCTCGGGATTGCAAGATAACCAAACAAAACTTTTAGTGGATTTCTACTTATTTTATTAAATATCATCTCCACCAAACAGGACAAGCTTGCATCTGTTATAGTTTTGGAGAAAAATGTGTTCATTTCATGTATGCGCGAAATGCCTTAAAAATGGCTTTAAAATGGATTTGGAGCATGGAGACGATTATCTCGGGTTTGCAAGATAACCAAACAAAACTTTTAGTGGATTTCTACTTATTTTATTAAATATCATCTCCACCAAACAGGACAAGCTTGCATGTGTTATAGTTTTGGAGAAAAATGTGTTCATTTCATGTATGCGCGAAATGCCTTAAAAATGGCTTTAAAATGGATTTGGAGCATGGAGACGATTATCTCGGGATTGCAAGATAACCAAACAAAACTTTTAGTGGATTTCTACTTATTTTATTAAATATCATCTCCACCAAACAGGACAAGCTTGCATGTGTTATAGTTTTGGAGAAAAATGTGTTCATTTCATGTATGCGCAAAATGCCTTTGAAATGGCTTTAAAATGGATTTGGAGCATGGAGACGATTATCTCGGGATTGCAAGATAACCAAACAAAACTTTTAGTGGATTTCTACTTATTTTATTAAATATCATCTCCACCAAACAGGACAAGCTTGCATCTGTTATAGTTTTGGAGAAAAATGTGTTCATTTCATGTATGCGCGAAATGCTTTAAAAATGGCTTTAAAATGGATTTGGAGCATGGAGACGATTATCTCGGGATTGCAAGATAACCAAACAAAACTTTTAGTGGATTTCTACTTATTTTATTAAATATCATCTCCACCAAACAGGACAAGCTTGCATCTGTTATAGTTTTGGAGAAAAATGTGTTCATTTCATGTATGCGCGAAATGCCTTAAAAATGGCTTTAAAATGGATTTGGAGCATGGAGACTATTATCTCGGGATTGCAAGATAACCAAACAAAACTTTTAGTGGATTTCTACTTATTTTATTAAATATCATCTCCACCAAACAGGACAAGCTTGCATCTGTTATAGTTTTGGAGAAAAATGTGTTCATTTCATGTATGCGCGAAATGCCTTAAAAATGGCTTTAAAATGGATTTGGAGCATGGAGACGATTATCTCGGGATTGCAAGATAACCAAACAAAACTTTTAGTGGATTTCTACTTATTTTATTAAATATCATCTCCACCAAACAGGACAAGCTTGCATGTGTTATAGTTTTGGAGAAAAATGTGTTCATTTCATGTATGCGCAAAATGCCTTTGAAATGGCTTTAAAATGGATTTGGAGCATGGAGACGATTATCTCAGGATGGCAATATAAACAAACGAAACTTTTAGTAGATTTCTACTTATTTTATTAAATATTATCTCCACCAAACAGGACAAGCTTGCATCTGTTATAGTTTTGGAGAAAAATGTGTTCATTTTATGTATGCGCGAAATGCCTTAAAAATGGCTTTAAAATGGATTTGGAGCATGGAGACGATTATCTCGGGATTGCAAGATAACCAAACAAAACTTTTAGTGGATTTCTACTTATTTTATTAAATATCATCTCCACCAAACAGGACAAGCTTGCATCTGTTATAGTTTTGGAGAAAAATGTGTTCATTTCATGTATGCGCGAAATGCCTTAAAAATGGCTTTAAAATGGATTTGGAGCATGGAGACGATTATCTCGGGATTGCAAGATAACCAAACAAAACTTTTAGTGGATTTCTACTTATTTTATTAAATATCATCTCCACCAAACAGGACAAGCTTGCATGTGTTATAGTTTTGGAGAAAAATGTGTTCATTTCATGTATGCGCAAAATGCCTTTGAAATGGCTTTAAAATGGATTTGGAGCATGGAGACGATTATCTCAGGATGGCAATATAAACAAACGAAACTTTTAGTAGATTTCTACTTATTTTATTAAATATTATCTCCACCAAACAGGACAAGCTTGCATCTGTTATAGTTTTGGAGAAAAATGTGTTCATTTTATGTATGCGCGAAATGCCTTAAAAATGGCTTTAAAATGGATTTGGAGCATGGAGACGATTATCTCGGGATTGCAAGATAACCAAACAAAACTTTTAGTGGATTTCTACTTATTTTATTAAATATCATCTCCACCAAACAGGACAAGCTTGCATCTGTTATAGTTTTGGAGAAAAATGTGTTCATTTCATGTATGCGCGAAATGCCTTAAAAATGGCTTTAAAATGGATTTGGAGCATGGAGACGATTATCTCGGGATTGCAAGATAACCAAACAAAACTTTTAGTGGATTTCTACTTATTTTATTAAATATCATCTCCACCAAACAGGACAAGCTTGCATCTGTTATAGTTTTGGAGAAAAATGTGTTTATTTCATGTATGCGCGAAATGCCTTAAAAATGGCTTTAAAATGGATTTGGAGCATGGAGACGATTATCTCGGGATTGCAAGATAACCAAACAAAACTTTTAGTGGATTTCTACTTATTTTATTAAATATCATCTCCACCAAACAGGACAAGCTTGCATGTGTTATAGTTTTGGAGAAAAATGTGTTCATTTCATGTATGCGCAAAATGCCTTTGAAATGGCTTTAAAATGGATTTGGAGCATGGAGACGATTATCTCAGGATGGCAATATAAACAAACGAAACTTTTAGTAGATTTCTACTTATTTTATTAAATATTATCTCCACCAAACAGGACAAGCTTGCATCTGTTATAGTTTTGGAGAAAAATGTGTTCATTTCATGTATGCGCGAAATGCCTTAAAAATGGCTTTAAAATGGATTTGGAGCATGGAGACGATTATCTCGGGATTGCAAGATAACCAAACAAAACTTTTAGTGGATTTCTACTTATTTTATTAAATATCATCTCCACCAAACAGGACAAGCTTGCATCTGTTATAGTTTTGGAGAAAAATGTGTTCATTTCATATATGCGCGAAATGCCTTAAAAAGGGCTTTAAAATGGATTTGGAGCATGGAGACGATTATCTCGGGATTGCAAGATAACCAAACAAAACTTTTAGTGGATTTCTACTTATTTTATTAAATATCATCTCCACCAAACAGGACAAGCTTGCATCTGTTATAGTTTTGGAGAAAAATGTGTTCATTTCATGTATGCGCGAAATGCCTTAAAAATGGCTTTAAAATGGATTTGGAGCATGGAGACGATTATCTCGGGATTGCAAGATAACCAAACAAAACTTTTAGTGGATTTCTACTTATTTTATATAATATCATCTCCACCAAACAGGACAAGCTTGCATCTGTTATAGTTTTGGAGAAAAATGTGTTCATTTCATGTATGCGCGAAATGCCTTAAAAATGGCTTTAAAATGGATTTGGAGCATGGAGACGATTATCTCGGGATTGCAAGATAACCAAACAAAACTTTTAGTGGATTTCTACTTATTTTATTAAATATCATCTCCACCAAACAGGACAAGCTTGCATCTGTTATAGTTTTGGAGAAAAATGTGTTCATTTCATGTATGCGCGAAATGCCTTAAAAATGGCTTTAAAATGGATTTGGAGCATGGAGACGATTATCTCGGGATTGCAAGATAACCAAACAAAACTTTTAGTGGATTTCTACTTATTTTATTAAATATCATCTCCACCAAACAGGACAAGCTTGCATCTGTTATAGTTTTGGAGAAAAATGTGTTCATTTCATGTATGCGCGAAATGCCTTAAAAATGGCTTTAAAATGGATTTGGAGCATGGAGACGATTATCTCGGGATTGCAAGATAACCAAACAAAACTTTTAGTGGATTTCTACTTATTTTATTAAATATCATCTCCACCAAACAGGACAAGCTTGCATCTGTTATAGTTTTGGAGAAAAATGTGTTCATTTCATGTATGCGCGAAATGCCTTAAAAATGGCTTTAAAATGGATTTGGAGCATGGAGACGATTATCTCGGGATTGCAAGATAACCAAACAAAACTTTTAGTGGATTTCTACTTATTTTATTAAATATCATCTCCACCAAACAGGACAAGCTTGCATCTGTTATAGTTTTGGAGAAAAATGTGTTCATTTCATGTATGCGCGAAATGCCTTAAAAATGGCTTTAAAATGGATTTGGAGCATGGAGACGATTATCTCGGGATTGCAAGATAACCAAACAAAACTTTTAGTGGATTTCTACTTATTTTATTAAATATCATCTCCACCAAACAGGACAAGCTTGCATCTGTTATAGTTTTGGAGAAAAATGTGTTCATTTCATGTATGCGCGAAATGCCTTAAAAATGGCTTTAAAATGGATTTGGAGCATGGAGACGATTATCTCGGGATTGCAAGATAACCAAACAAAACTTTTAGTGGATTTCTACTTATTTTATTAAATATCATCTCCACCAAACAGGACAAGCTTGCATCTGTTATAGTTTTGGAGAAAAATGTGTTCATTTCATGTATGCGCGAATTGCCTTAAAAATGGCTTTAAAATGGATTTGGAGCATGGAGACGATTATCTCGGGATTGCAAGATAACCAAACAAAACTTTTAGTGGATTTCTACTTATTTTATTAAATATCATCTCCACCAAACAGGACAAGCTTGCATCTGTTATAGTTTTGGAGAAAAATGTGTTCATTTCATGTATGCGCGAAATGCCTTAAAAATGGCTTTAAAATGGATTTGGAGCATGGAGACGATTATCTCGGGATTGCAAGATAACCAAACAAAACTTTTAGTGGATTTCTACTTATTTTATTAAATATCATCTCCACCAAACAGGACAAGCTTGCATCTGTTATAGTTTTGGAGAAAAATGTGTTCATTTCATGTATGCGCGAATTGCCTTAAAAATGGCTTTAAAATGGATTTGGAGCATGGAGACGATTATCTCGGGATTGCAAGATAACCAAACAAAACTTTTAGTGGATTTCTACTTATTTTATTAAATATCATCTCCACCAAACAGGACAAGCTTGCATCTGTTATAGTTTTGGAGAAAAATGTGTTCATTTCATGTATGCGCGAAATGCCTTAAAAATGGCTTTAAAATGGATTTGGAGCATGGAGACGATTATCTCGGGATTGCAAGATAACCAAACAAAACTTTTAGTGGATTTCTACTTATTTTATTAAATATCATCTCCACCAAACAGGACAAGCTTGCATCTGTTATAGTTTTGGAGAAAAATGTGTTCATTTCATGTATGCGCGAAATGCTTTAAAAATGGCTTTAAAATGGATTTGGAGCATGGAGACGATTATCTCGGGATTGCAAGATAACCAAACAAAACTTTTAGTGGATTTCTACTTATTTTATTAAATATCATCTCCACCAAACAGGACAAGCTTGCATCTGTTATAGTTTTGGAGAAAAATGTGTTCATTTCATGTATGCGCGAAATGCCTTAAAAATGGCTTTAAAATGGATTTGGAGCATGGAGACGATTATCTCGGGATTGCAAGATAACCAAACAAAACTTTTAGTGGATTTCTACTTATTTTATTAAATATCATCTCCACCAAACAGGACAAGCTTGCATGTGTTATAGTTTTGGAGAAAAATGTGTTCATTTCATGTATGCGCAAAATGCCTTTGAAATGGCTTTAAAATGGATTTGGAGCATGGAGACGATTATCTCGGGATTGCAAGATAACCAAACAAAACTTTTAGTGGATTTCTACTTATTTTATTAAATATCATCTCCACCAAACAGGACAAGCTTGCATCTGTTATAGTTTTGGAGAAAAATGTGTTCATTTCATGTATGCGCGAAATGCTTTAAAAATGGCTTTAAAATGGATTTGGAGCATGGAGACGATTATCTCGGGATTGCAAGATAACCAAACAAAACTTTTAGTGGATTTCTACTTATTTTATTAAATATCATCTCCACCAAACAGGACAAGCTTGCATCTGTTATAGTTTTGGAGAAAAATGTGTTCATTTCATGTATGCGCGAAATGCCTTAAAAATGGCTTTAAAATGGATTTGGAGCATGGAGACGATTATCTCGGGATTGCAAGATAACCAAACAAAACTTTTAGTGGATTTCTACTTATTTTATTAAATATCATCTCCACCAAACAGGACAAGCTTGCATCTGTTATAGTTTTGGAGAAAAATGTGTTCATTTCATGTATGCGCGAAATGCCTTAAAAATGGCTTTAAAATGGATTTGGAGCATGGAGACGATTATCTCGGGATTGCAAGATAACCAAACAAAACTTTTAGTGGATTTCTACTTATTTTATTAAATATCATCTCCACCAAACAGGACAAGCTTGCATGTGTTATAGTTTTGGAGAAAAATGTGTTCATTTCATGTATGCGCAAAATGCCTTTGAAATGGCTTTAAAATGGATTTGGAGCATGGAGACGATTATCTCAGGATGGCAATATAAACAAACGAAACTTTTAGTAGATTTCTACTTATTTTATTAAATATTATCTCCACCAAACAGGACAAGCTTGCATCTGTTATACTTTTGGAGAAAAATGTGTTCATTTTATGTATGCGCGAAATGCCTTAAAAATGGCTTTAAAATGGATTTTGGAGCATGGAGACGATTATCTCGGGATTGCAAGATAACCAAACAAAACTTTTAGTGAATTTCTACTTATTTTATTAAATATCATCTCCACCAAACAGGACAAGCTTGCATCTGTTATAGTTTTGGAGAAAAATGTGTTCATTTCATGTAGGCGCGAAATGCCTTAAAAATGGCTTTAAAATGGATTTGGAGCATGGAGACGATTATCTCGGGATTGCAAGATAACCAAACAAAACTTTTAGTGGATTTCTACTTATTTTATTAAATATCATCTCCACCAAACAGGACAAGCTTGCATCTGTTATAGTTTTGGAGAAAAATGTGTTCATTTCATGTATGCGCGAAATGCCTTAAAAATGGCTTTAAAATGGATTTGGAGCATGGAGACGATTATCTCGGGATTGCAAGATAACCAAACAAAACTTTTAGTGGATTTCTACTTATTTTATTAAATATCATCTCCACCAAACAGGACAAGCTTGCATCTGTTATAGTTTTGGAGAAAAATGTGTTCATTTCATGTATGCGCGAAATGCCTTAAAAATGGCTTTAAAATGGATTTGGAGCATGGAGACGATTATCTCGGGTTTTTCAAGATAACCAAACAAAACTTTTAGTGGATTTCTACTTATTTTATTAAATATCATCTCCACCAAACAGGACAAGCTTGCATCTGTTATAGTTTTGGAGAAAAATGTGTTCATTTCATGTATGCGCGAAATGCCTTAAAAATGGCTTTAAAATGGATTTGGAGCATGGAGACGATTATCTCGGGATTGCAAGATAACCAAACAAAACTTTTAGTGGATTTCTACTTATTTTATTAAATATCATCTCCACCAAACAGGACAAGCTTGCATCTGTTATAGTTTTGGAGAAAAATGTGTTCATTTCATGTATGCGCGAAATGCCTTAAAAATGGCTTTAAAATGGATTTGGAGCATGGAGACGATTATCTCGGGATTGCAAGATAACCAAACAAAACTTTTAGTGGATTTCTACTTATTTTATTAAATATCATCTCCACCAAACAGGACAAGCTTGCATCTGTTATAGTTTTGGAGAAAAATGTGTTCATTTCATGTATGCGCGAAATGCCTTAAAAATGGCTTTAAAATGGATTTGGAGCATGGAGACGATTATCTCGGGATTGCAAGATAACCAAACAAAACTTTTAGTGGATTTCTACTTATTTTATTAATCATCATCTCCACCAAACAGGACAAGCTTGCATCTGTTATAGTTTTGGAGAAAAATGTGTTCATTTCATGTATGCGCGAAATGCTTTAAAAATGGCTTTAAAATGGATTTGGAGCATGGAGACGATTATCTCGGGATTGCAAGATAACCAAACAAAACTTTTAGTGGATTTCTACTTATTTTATTAAATATCATCTCCACCAAACAGGACAAGCTTGCATCTGTTATAGTTTTGGAGAAAAATGTGTTCATTTCATGTATGCGCGAAATGCCTTAAAAATGGCTTTAAAATGGATTTGGAGCATGGAGACGATTATCTCGGGATTGCAAGATAACCAAACAAAACTTTTAGTGGATTTCTACTTATTTTATTAAATATCATCTCCACCAAACAGGACAAGCTTGCATGTGTTATAGTTTTGGAGAAAAATGTGTTCATTTCATGTATGCGCAAAATGCCTTTGAAATGGCTTTAAAATGGATTTGGAGCATGGAGACGATTATCTCGAGATTGCAAGATAACCAAACAAAACTTTTAGTGGATTTCTACTTATTTTATTAAATATCATCTCCACCAAACAGGACAAGCTTGCATCTGTTATAGTTTTGGAGAAAAATGTGTTCATTTCATGTATGCGCGAAATGCCTTAAAAATGGCTTTAAAATGGATTTGGAGCATGGAGACGATTATCTCGGGATTGCAAGATAACCAAACAAAACTTTTAGTGGATTTCTACTTATTTTATTAAATATCATCTCCACCAAACAGGACAAGCTTGCATCTGTTATAGTTTTGGAGAAAAATGTGTTCATTTCATGTATGCGCGAATTGCCTTAAAAATGGCTTTAAAATGGATTTGGAGCATGGAGACGATTATCTCGGGATTGCAAGATAACCAAACAAAACTTTTAGTGGATTTCTACTTATTTTATTAAATATCATCTCCACCAAACAGGACAAGCTTGCATCTGTTATAGTTTTGGAGAAAAATGTGTTCATTTCATGTATGCGCGAAATGCCTTAAAAATGGCTTTAAAATGGATTTGGAGCATGGAGACGATTATCTCGGGATTGCAAGATAACCAAACAAAACTTTTAGTGGATTTCTACTTATTTTATTAAATATCATCTCCACCAAACAGGACAAGCTTGCATCTGTTATAGTTTTGGAGAAAAATGTGTTCATTTCATGTATGCGCGAAATGCTTTAAAAATGGCTTTAAAATGGATTTGGAGCATGGAGACGATTATCTCGGGATTGCAAGATAACCAAACAAAACTTTTAGTGGATTTCTACTTATTTTATTAAATATCATCTCCACCAAACAGGACAAGCTTGCATCTGTTATAGTTTTGGAGAAAAATGTGTTCATTTCATGTATGCGCGAAATGCCTTAAAAATGGCTTTAAAATGGATTTGGAGCATGGAGACGATTATCTCGGGATTGCAAGATAACCAAACAAAACTTTTAGTGGATTTCTACTTATTTTATTAAATATCATCTCCACCAAACAGGACAAGCTTGCATGTGTTATAGTTTTGGAGAAAAATGTGTTCATTTCATGTATGCGCAAAATGCCTTTGAAATGGCTTTAAAATGGATTTGGAGCATGGAGACGATTATCTCGGGATTGCAAGATAACCAAACAAAACTTTTAGTGGATTTCTACTTATTTTATTAAATATCATCTCCACCAAACAGGACAAGCTTGCATCTGTTATAGTTTTGGAGAAAAATGTGTTCATTTCATGTATGCGCGAAATGCTTTAAAAATGGCTTTAAAATGGATTTGGAGCATGGAGACGATTATCTCGGGATTGCAAGATAACCAAACAAAACTTTTAGTGGATTTCTACTTATTTTATTAAATATCATCTCCACCAAACAGGACAAGCTTGCATCTGTTATAGTTTTGGAGAAAAATGTGTTCATTTCATGTATGCGCGAAATGCCTTAAAAATGGCTTTAAAATGGATTTGGAGCATGGAGACGATTATCTCGGGATTGCAAGATAACCAAACAAAACTTTTAGTGGATTTCTACTTATTTTATTAAATATCATCTCCACCAAACAGGACAAGCTTGCATCTGTTATAGTTTTGGAGAAAAATGTGTTCATTTCATGTATGCGCGAAATGCCTTAAAAATGGCTTTAAAATGGATTTGGAGCATGGAGACGATTATCTCGGGATTGCAAGATAACCAAACAAAACTTTTAGTGGATTTCTACTTATTTTATTAAATATCATCTCCACCAAACAGGACAAGCTTGCATGTGTTATAGTTTTGGAGAAAAATGTGTTCATTTCATGTATGCGCAAAATGCCTTTGAAATGGCTTTAAAATGGATTTGGAGCATGGAGACGATTATCTCAGGATGGCAATATAAACAAACGAAACTTTTAGTAGATTTCTACTTATTTTATTAAATATTATCTCCACCAAACAGGACAAGCTTGCATCTGTTATAGTTTTGGAGAAAAATGTGTTCATTTTATGTATGCGCGAAATGCCTTAAAAATGGCTTTAAAATGGATTTGGAGCATGGAGACGATTATCTCGGGATTGCAAGATAACCAAACAAAACTTTTAGTGAATTTCTACTTATTTTATTAAATATCATCTCCACCAAACAGGACAAGCTTGCATCTGTTATAGTTTTGGAGAAAAATGTGTTCATTTCATGTATGCGCGAAATGCCTTAAAAATGGCTTTAAAATGGATTTGGAGCATGGAGACGATTATCTCGGGATTGCAAGATAACCAAACAAAACTTTTAGTGGATTTCTACTTATTTTATTAAATATCATCTCCACCAAACAGGACAAGCTTGCATCTGTTATAGTTTTGGAGAAAAATGTGTTCATTTCATGTATGCGCGAAATGCCTTAAAAATGGCTTTAAAATGGATTTGGAGCATGGAGACGATTATCTCGGGATTGCAAGATAACCAAACAAAACTTTTAGTGGATTTCTACTTATTTTATTAAATATCATCTCCACCAAACAGGACAAGCTTGCATCTGTTATAGTTTTGGAGAAAAATGTGTTCATTTCATGTATGCGCGAAATGCCTTAAAAATGGCTTTAAAATGGATTTGGAGCATGGAGACGATTATCTCGGGTTTTTCAAGATAACCAAACAAAACTTTTAGTGGATTTCTACTTATTTTATTAAATATCATCTCCACCAAACAGGACAAGCTTGCATCTGTTATAGTTTTGGAGAAAAATGTGTTCATTTCATGTATGCGCGAAATGCCTTAAAAATGGCTTTAAAATGGATTTGGAGCATGGAGACGATTATCTCGGATTGCAAGATAACCAAACAAAACTTTTAGTGGATTTCTACTTATTTTATTAAATATCATCTCCACCAAACAGGACAAGCTTGCATCTGTTATAGTTTTGGAGAAAAATGTGTTCATTTCATGTATGCGCGAAATGCCTTAAAAATGGCTTTAAAATGGATTTGGAGCATGGAGACGATTATCTCGGGATTGCAAGATAACCAAACAAAACTTTTAGTGGATTTCTACTTATTTTATTAAATATCATCTCCACCAAACAGGACAAGCTTGCATCTGTTATAGTTTTGGAGAAAAATGTGTTCATTTCATGTATGCGCGAAATGCCTTAAAAATGGCTTTAAAATGGATTTGGAGCATGGAGACGATTATCTCGGGATTGCAAGATAACCAAACAAAACTTTTAGTGGATTTCTACTTATTTTATTAATCATCATCTCCACCAAACAGGACAAGCTTGCATCTGTTATAGTTTTGGAGAAAAATGTGTTCATTTCATGTATGCGCGAAATGCTTTAAAAATGGCTTTAAAATGGATTTGGAGCATGGAGACGATTATCTCGGGATTGCAAGATAACCAAACAAAACTTTTAGTGGATTTCTACTTATTTTATTAAATATCATCTCCACCAAACAGGACAAGCTTGCATCTGTTATAGTTTTGGAGAAAAATGTGTTCATTTCATGTATGCGCGAAATGCCTTAAAAATGGCTTTAAAATGGATTTGGAGCATGGAGACGATTATCTCGGGATTGCAAGATAACCAAACAAAACTTTTAGTGGATTTCTACTTATTTTATTAAATATCATCTCCACCAAACAGGACAAGCTTGCATGTGTTATAGTTTTGGAGAAAAATGTGTTCATTTCATGTATGCGCAAAATGCCTTTGAAATGGCTTTAAAATGGATTTGGAGCATGGAGACGATTATCTCGGGATTGCAAGATAACCAAACAAAACTTTTAGTGGATTTCTACTTATTTTATTAAATATCATCTCCACCAAACAGGACAAGCTTGCATCTGTTATAGTTTTGGAGAAAAATGTGTTCATTTCATGTATGCGCGAAATGCTTTAAAAATGGCTTTAAAATGGATTTGGAGCATGGAGACGATTATCTCGGGATTGCAAGATAACCAAACAAAACTTTTAGTGGATTTCTACTTATTTTATTAAATATCATCTCCACCAAAAAGGACAAGCTTGCATCTGTTATAGTTTTGGAGAAAAATGTGTTCATTTCATGTATGCGCGAAATGCCTTAAAAATGGCTTTAAAATGGATTTGGAGCATGGAGACGATTATCTCGGGATTGCAAGATAACCAAACAAAACTTTTAGTGGATTTCTACTTATTTTATTAAATATCATCTCCACCAAACAGGACAAGCTTGAATCTGTTATAGTTTTGGAGAAAAATGTGTTCATTTCATGTATGCGCGAAATGCCTTAAAAATGGCTTTAAAATGGATTTGGAGCATGGAGACGATTATCTCGGGTTTTTCAATATAACCAAACAAAACTTTTAGTGGATTTCTACTTATTTTATTAAATATCATCTCCACCAAACAGGACAAGCTTGCATCTGTTATAGTTTTGGAGAAAAATGTGTTCATTTCATGTATGCGCGAAATGCCTTAAAAATGGCTTTAAAATGGATTTGGAGCATGGAGACGATTATCTCGGGATTGCAAGATAACCAAACAAAACTTTTAGTGGATTTCTACTTATTTTATTAAATATCATCTCCACCAAACAGGACAAGCTTGCATCTGTTATAGTTTTGGAGAAAAATGTGTTCATTTCATGTATGCGCGAAATGCCTTAAAAATGGCTTTAAAATGGATTTGGAGCATGGAGACGATTATCTCGGGATTGCAAGATAACCAAACAAAACTTTTAGTGGATTTCTACTTATTTTATTAATCATCATCTCCACCAAACAGGACAAGCTTGCATCTGTTATAGTTTTGGAGAAAAATGTGTTCATTTCATGTATGCGCGAAATGCTTTAAAAATGGCTTTAAAATGGATTTGGAGCATGGAGACGATTATCTCGGGATTGCAAGATAACCAAACAAAACTTTTAGTGGTTTTCTACTTATTTTATTAAATATCATCTCCACCAAACAGGACAAGCTTGCATCTGTTATAGTTTTGGAGAAAAATGTGTTCATTTCATGTATGCGCGAAATGCCTTAAAAATGGCTTTAAAATGGATTTGGAGCATGGAGACGATTATCTCGGGATTGCAAGATAACCAAACAAAACTTTTAGTGGATTTCTACTTATTTTATTAAATATCATCTCCACCAAACAGGACAAGCTTGCATCTGTTATAGTTTTGGAGAAAAATGTGTTCATTTCATGTATGCGCGAAATGCCTTAAAAATGGCTTTAAAATGGATTTGGAGCATGGAGACGATTATCTCGGGATTGCAAGATAACCAAACAAAACTTTTAGTGGATTTCTACTTATTTTATTAAATATCATCTCCACCAAACAGGACAAGCTTGCATCTGTTATAGTTTTGGAGAAAAATGTGTTCATTTCATGTATGCGCGAAATGCCTTAAAAATGGCTTTAAAATGGATTTGGAGCATGGAGACGATTATCTCGGGTTTTTCAAGATAACCAAACAAAACTTTTAGTGGATTTCTACTTATTTTATTAAATATCATCTCCACCAAACAGGACAAGCTTGCATCTGTTATAGTTTTGGAGAAAAATGTGTTCATTTCATGTATGCGCGAAATGCCTTAAAAATGGCTTTAAAATGGATTTGGAGCATGGAGACGATTATCTCGGGATTGCAAGATAACCAAACAAAACTTTTAGTGGATTTCTACTTATTTTATTAAATATCATCTCCACCAAACAGGACAAGCTTGCATCTGTTATAGTTTTGGAGAAAAATGTGTTCATTTCATGTATGCGCGAAATGCCTTAAAAATGGCTTTAAAATGGATTTGGAGCATGGAGACGATTATCTCGGGATTGCAAGATAACCAAACAAAACTTTTAGTGGATTTCTACTTATTTTATTAAATATCATCTCCACCAAACAGGACAAGCTTGCATCTGTTATAGTTTTGGAGAAAAATGTGTTCATTTCATGTATGCGCGAAATGCCTTAAAAATGGCTTTAAAATGGATTTGGAGCATGGAGACGATTATCTCGGGATTGCAAGATAACCAAACAAAACTTTTAGTGGATTTCTACTTATTTTATTAATCATCATCTCCACTAAATAGGACAAGCTTGCATCTGTTATAGTTTTGGAGAAAAATGTGTTCATTTCATGTATGCGCGAAATGCTTTAAAAATGGCTTTAAAATGGATTTGGAGCATGGAGACGATTATCTCGGGATTGCAAGATAACCAAACAAAACTTTTAGTGGATTTCTACTTATTTTATTAAATATCATCTCCACCAAACAGGACAAGCTTGCATCTGTTATAGTTTTGGAGAAAAATGTGTTCATTTCATGTATGCGCGAAATGCCTTAAAAATGGCTTTAAAATGGATTTGGAGCATGGAGACGATTATCTCGGGATTGCAAGATAACCAAACAAAACTTTTAGTGGATTTCTACTTATTTTATTAAATATCATCTCCACCAAACAGGACAAGCTTGCATGTGTTATAGTTTTGGAGAAAAATGTGTTCATTTCATGTATGCGCAAAATGCCTTTGAAATGGCTTTAAAATGGATTTGGAGCATGGAGACGATTATCTCGGGATTGCAAGATAACCAAACAAAACTTTTAGTGGATTTCTACTTATTTTATTAAATATCATCTCCACCAAACAGGACAAGCTTGCATCTGTTATAGTTTTGGAGAAAAATGTGTTCATTTCATGTATGCGCGAAATGCTTTAAAAATGGCTTTAAAATGGATTTGGAGCATGGAGACGATTATCTCGGGATTGCAAGATAACCAAACAAAACTTTTAGTGGATTTCTACTTATTTTATTAAATATCATCTCCACCAAAAAGGACAAGCTTGCATCTGTTATAGTTTTGGAGAAAAATGTGTTCATTTCATGTATGCGCGAAATGCCTTAAAAATGGCTTTAAAATGGATTTGGAGCATGGAGACGATTATCTCGGGATTGCAAGATAACCAAACAAAACTTTTAGTGGATTTCTACTTATTTTATTAAATATCATCTCCACCAAACAGGACAAGCTTGCATCTGTTATAGTTTTGGAGAAAAATGTGTTCATTTCATGTATGCGCGAAATGCCTTAAAAATGGCTTTAAAATGGATTTGGAGCATGGAGACGATTATCTCGGGTTTTTCAATATAACCAAACAAAACTTTTAGTGGATTTCTACTTATTTTATTAAATATCATCTCCACCAAACAGGACAAGCTTGCATCTGTTATAGTTTTGGAGAAAAATGTGTTCATTTCATGTATGCGCGAAATGCCTTAAAAATGGCTTTAAAATGGATTTGGAGCATGGAGACGATTATCTCGGGATTGCAAGATAACCAAACAAAACTTTTAGTGGATTTCTACTTATTTTATTAAATATCATCTCCACCAAACAGGACAAGCTTGCATCTGTTATAGTTTTGGAGAAAAATGTGTTCATTTCATGTATGCGCGAAATGCCTTAAAAATGGCTTTAAAATGGATTTGGAGCATGGAGACGATTATCTCGGGATTGCAAGATAACCAAACAAAACTTTTAGTGGATTTCTACTTATTTTATTAATCATCATCTCCACCAAACAGGACAAGCTTGCATCTGTTATAGTTTTGGAGAAAAATGTGTTCATTTCATGTATGCGCGAAATGCCTTTAAAAATGGCTTTAAAATGGATTTGGAGCATGGAGACGATTATCTCGGGATTGCAAGATAACCAAACAAAACTTTTAGTGGTTTTCTACTTATTTTATTAAATATCATCTCCACCAAACAGGACAAGCTTGCATCTGTTATAGTTTTGGAGAAAAATGTGTTCATTTCATGTATGCGCGAAATGCCTTAAAAATGGCTTTAAAATGGATTTGGAGCATGGAGACGATTATCTCGGGATTGCAAGATAACCAAACAAAACTTTTAGTGGATTTCTACTTATTTTATTAAATATCATCTCCACCAAACAGGACAAGCTTGCATGTGTTATAGTTTTGGAGAAAAATGTGTTCATTTCATGTATGCGCAAATGCCTTTGAAATGGCTTTAAAATGGATTTGGAGCATGGAGACGATTATCTCGGGATTGCAAGATAACCAAACAAAACTTTTAGTGGATTTCTACTTATTTTATTAAATATCATCTCCACCAAACAGGACAAGCTTGCATCTGTTATAGTTTTGGAGAAAAATGTGTTCATTTCATGTATGCGCGAAATGCCTTAAAAATGGCTTTAAAATGGATTTGGAGCATGGAGACGATTATCTCGGGATTGCAAGATAACCAAACAAAACTTTTAGTGGATTTCTACTTATTTTATTAAATATCATCTCCACCAAACAGGACAAGCTTGCATGTGTTATAGTTTTGGAGAAAAATGTGTTCATTTCATGTATGCGCAAAATGCCTTTGAAATGGCTTTAAAATGGATTTGGAGCATGGAGACGATTATCTCGGGATTGCAAGATAACCAAACAAAACTTTTAGTGGATTTCTACTTATTTTATTAAATATCATCTCCACCAAACAGGACAAGCTTGCATCTGTTATAGTTTTGGAGAAAAATGTGTTCATTTCATGTATGCGCGAAATGCTTTAAAAATGGCTTTAAAATGGATTTGGAGCATGGAGACGATTATCTCGGGATTGCAAGATAACCAAACAAAACTTTTAGTGGATTTCTACTTATTTTATTAAATATCATCTCCACCAAAAAGGACAAGCTTGCATCTGTTATAGTTTTGGAGAAAAATGTGTTCATTTCATGTATGCGCGAAATGCCTTAAAAATGGCTTTAAAATGGATTTGGAGCATGGAGACGATTATCTCGGGATTGCAAGATAACCAAACAAAACTTTTAGTGGATTTCTACTTATTTTATTAAATATCATCTCCACCAAACAGGACAAGCTTGCATCTGTTATAGTTTTGGAGAAAAATGTGTTCATTTCATGTATGCGCGAAATGCCTTAAAAATGGCTTTAAAATGGATTTGGAGCATGGAGACGATTATCTCGGGTTTTTCAATATAACCAAACAAAACTTTTAGTGGATTTCTACTTATTTTATTAAATATCATCTCCACCAAACAGGACAAGCTTGCATCTGTTATAGTTTTGGAGAAAAATGTGTTCATTTCATGTATGCGCGAAATGCCTTAAAAATGGCTTTAAAATGGATTTGGAGCATGGAGACGATTATCTCGGGATTGCAAGATAACCAAACAAAACTTTTAGTGGATTTCTACTTATTTTATTAAATATCATCTCCACCAAACAGGACAAGCTTGCATCTGTTATAGTTTTGGAGAAAAATGTGTTCATTTCATGTATGCGCGAAATGCCTTAAAAATGGCTTTAAAATGGATTTGGAGCATGGAGACGATTATCTCGGGATTGCAAGATAACCAAACAAAACTTTTAGTGGATTTCTACTTATTTTATTAATCATCATCTCCACCAAACAGGACAAGCTTGCATCTGTTATAGTTTTGGAGAAAAATGTGTTCATTTCATGTATGCGCGAAATGCTTTAAAAATGGCTTTAAAATGGATTTGGAGCATGGAGACGATTATCTCGGGATTGCAAGATAACCAAACAAAACTTTTAGTGGTTTTCTACTTATTTTATTAAATATCATCTCCACCAAACAGGACAAGCTTGCATCTGTTATAGTTTTGGAGAAAAATGTGTTCATTTCATGTATGCGCGAAATGCCTTAAAAATGGCTTTAAAATGGATTTGGAGCATGGAGACGATTATCTCGGGATTGCAAGATAACCAAACAAAACTTTTAGTGGATTTCTACTTATTTTATTAAATATCATCTCCACCAAACAGGACAAGCTTGCATGTGTTATAGTTTTGGAGAAAAATGTGTTCATTTCATGTATGCGCAAAATGCCTTTGAAATGGCTTTAAAATGGATTTGGAGCATGGAGACGATTATCTCGGGATTGCAAGATAACCAAACAAAACTTTTAGTGGATTTCTACTTATTTTATTAAATATCATCTCCACCAAACAGGACAAGCTTGCATCTGTTATAGTTTTGGAGAAAAATGTGTTCATTTCATGTATGCGCGAAATGCTTTAAAAATGGCTTTAAAATGGATTTGGAGCATGGAGACGATTATCTCGGGATTGCAAGATAACCAAACAAAACTTTTAGTGGATTTCTACTTATTTTATTAAATATCATCTCCACCAAACAGGACAAGCTTGCATCTGTTATAGTTTTGGAGAAAAATGTGTTCATTTCATGTATGCGCGAAATGCCTTAAAAATGGCTTTAAAATGGATTTGGAGCATGGAGACTATTATCTCGGGATTGCAAGATAACCAAACAAAACTTTTAGTGGATTTCTACTTATTTTATTAAATATCATCTCCACCAAACAGGACAAGCTTGCATCTGTTATAGTTTTGGAGAAAAATGTGTTCATTTCATGTATGCGCGAAATGCCTTAAAAATGGCTTTAAAATGGATTTGGAGCATGGAGACGATTATCTCGGGATTGCAAGATAACCAAACAAAACTTTTAGTGGATTTCTACTTATTTTATTAAATATCATCTCCACCAAACAGGACAAGCTTGCATGTGTTATAGTTTTGGAGAAAAATGTGTTCATTTCATGTATGCGCAAAATGCCTTTGAAATGGCTTTAAAATGGATTTGGAGCATGGAGACGATTATCTCAGGATGGCAATATAAACAAACGAAACTTTTAGTAGATTTCTACTTATTTTATTAAATATTATCTCCACCAAACAGGACAAGCTTGCATCTGTTATAGTTTTGGAGAAAAATGTGTTCATTTATGTATGCGCGAAATGCCTTAAAAATGGCTTTAAAATGGATTTGGAGCATGGAGACGATTATCTCGGGATTGCAAGATAACCAAACAAAACTTTTAGTGGATTTCTACTTATTTTATTAAATATCATCTCCACCAAACAGGACAAGCTTGCATCTGTTATAGTTTTGGAGAAAAATGTGTTCATTTCATGTATGCGCGAAATGCCTTAAAAATGGCTTTAAAATGGATTTGGAGCATGGAGACGATTATCTCGGGATTGCAAGATAACCAAACAAAACTTTTAGTGGATTTCTACTTATTTTATTAAATATCATCTCCACCAAACAGGACAAGCTTGCATCTGTTATAGTTTTGGAGAAAAATGTGTTTATTTCATGTATGCGCGAAATGCCTTAAAAATGGCTTTAAAATGGATTTGGAGCATGGAGACGATTATCTCGGGATTGCAAGATAACCAAACAAAACTTTTAGTGGATTTCTACTTATTTTATTAAATATCATCTCCACCAAACAGGACAAGCTTGCATGTGTTATAGTTTTGGAGAAAAATGTGTTCATTTCATGTATGCGCAAAATGCCTTAGAAATGGCTTTAAAATGGATTTGGAGCATGGAGACGATTATCTCGGATTGCAATATAAACAAACGAAAACTTTTAGTAGATTTCTACTTATTTTATTAAATATCATCTCCACCAAACAGGACAAGCTTGCATCTGTTATAGTTTTGGAGAAAAATGTGTTCATTTCATGTATGCGCGAAATGCCTTAAAAATGGCTTTAAAATGGATTTGGAGCATGGAGACGATTATCTCGGGATTGCAAGATAACCAAACAAAACTTTTAGTGGATTTCTACTTATTTTATTAAATATCATCTCCACCAAACAGGACAAGCTTGCATCTGTTATAGTTTTGGAGAAAAATGTGTTCATTTCATGTATGCGCGAAATGCCTTAAAAAGGGCTTTAAAATGGATTTGGAGCATGGAGACGATTATCTCGGGATTGCAAGATAACCAAACAAAACTTTTAGTGGATTTCTACTTATTTTATTAAATATCATCTCCACCAAACAGGACAAGCTTGCATCTGTTATAGTTTTGGAGAAAAATGTGTTCATTTCATGTATGCGCGAAATGCCTTAAAAATGGCTTTAAAATGGATTTGGAGCATGGAGACGATTATCTCGGGATTGCAAGATAACCAAACAAAACTTTTAGTGGATTTCTACTTATTTTATATAATATCATCTCCACCAAACAGGACAAGCTTGCATCTGTTATAGTTTTGGAGAAAAATGTGTTCATTTCATGTATGCGCGAAATGCCTTAAAAATGGCTTTAAAATGGATTTGGAGCATGGAGACGATTATCTCGGATTGCAAGATAACCAAACAAAACTTTTAGTGGATTTCTACTTATTTTATTAAATATCATCTCCACCAAACAGGACAAGCTTGCATCTGTTATAGTTTTGGAGAAAAATGTGTTCATTTCATGTATGCGCGAAATGCCTTAAAAATGGCTTTAAAATGGATTTGGAGCATGGAGACGATTATCTCGGGATTGCAAGATAACCAAACAAAACTTTTAGTGGATTTCTACTTATTTTATTAAATATCATCTCCACCAAACAGGACAAGCTTGCATCTGTTATAGTTTTGGAGAAAAATGTGTTCATTTCATGTATGCGCGAAATGCCTTAAAAATGGCTTTAAAATGGATTTGGAGCATGGAGACGATTATCTCGGTTTGCAAGATAACCAAACAAAACTTTTAGTGGATTTCTACTTATTTTATTAAATATCATCTCCACCAAACAGGACAAGCTTGCATCTGTTATAGTTTTGGAGAAAAATGTGTTCATTTCATGTATGCGCGAAATGCCTTAAAAATGGCTTTAAAATGGATTTGGAGCATGGAGACGATTATCTCGGATTGCAAGATAACCAAACAAAACTTTTAGTGGATTTCTACTTATTTTATTAAATATCATCTCCACCAAACAGGACAAGCTTGCATCTGTTATAGTTTTGGAGAAAAATGTGTTCATTTCATGTATGCGCGAAATGCCTTAAAAATGGCTTTAAAATGGATTTGGAGCATGGAGACGATTATCTCGGGATTGCAAGATAACCAAACAAAACTTTTAGTGGATTTCTACTTATTTTATTAAATATCATCTCCACCAAACAGGACAAGCTTGCATCTGTTATAGTTTTGGAGAAAAATGTGTTCATTTCATGTATGCGCGAAATGCCTTAAAAATGGCTTTAAAATGGATTTGGAGCATGGAGACGATTATCTCGGGATTGCAAGATAACCAAACAAAACTTTTAGTGGATTTCTACTTATTTTATTAAATATCATCTCCACCAAACAGGACAAGCTTGCATCTGTTATAGTTTTGGAGAAAAATGTGTTCATTTCATGTATGCGCGAAATGCCTTAAAAATGGCTTTTAAAATGGATTTGGAGCATGGAGACGATTATCTCGGGATTGCAAGATAACCAAACAAAACTTTTAGTGGATTTCTACTTATTTTATTAAATATCATCTCCACCAAACAGGACAAGCTTGCATCTGTTATAGTTTTGGAGAAAAATGTGTTCATTTCATGTATGCGCGAAATGCCTTAAAAATGGCTTTAAAATGGATTTGGAGCATGGAGACGATTATCTCGGGATTGCAAGATAACCAAACAAAACTTTTAGTGGATTTCTACTTATTTTATTAATCATCATCTCCACCAAACAGGACAAGCTTGCATCTGTTATAGTTTTGGAGAAAAATGTGTTCATTTCATGTATGCGCGAAATGCTTTAAAAATGGCTTTAAAATGGATTTGGAGAATGGAGACGATTATCTCGGGATTGCAAGATAACCAAACAAAACTTTTAGTGGATTTCTACTTATTTTATTAAATATCATCTCCACCAAACAGGACAAGCTTGCATCTGTTATAGTTTTGGAGAAAAATGTGTTCATTTCATGTATGCGCGAAATGCCTTAAAAATGGCTTTAAAATGGAT